>NW_011493226.1:20050-28330 GCF_000754665.1 Bison bison bison | reverse complement strand
AGGTAATAAGGAGTTCATGATCTGAGCCACAGTCAGCTTCTGGTCTTGTTTTTGCTGACTGCATAGTTTCTCCATCTTTGGCTTCAAAAAATATAATCAATCTGATTTTGGAGTTGATCATCTGGTGATGTCACGTATAGAGTTTTCTCTTGTGTTGTTGGAAGAGGGTGTTTGCTATGACCAGTGTGTTCTCCTGGCAAAACTCTATTAGCCTTTGTCCTGCTTCATTCTGTATTCCAAGGCCATATTTTCCTGTTACTCTTGGTATTTCCTGACTTCCTACTTTGCATTCCAGTCCCCTATAATGAAAAGGACATCTTTTTTGGGTGTTAGTTCTAGAAGGTCTTGTAGGTCTTCATAGACCTGTTCCACTTCAGCTTCTTCAGGATTATTGGGGCTTAGACTTGGATTATCATGATATTGAATGGTTTGCCTTGGAAATGAACATAGATCATTCTGTTGTTTCTGAGACTGCATCAAAGTACTGCATTTCAGACTCTCTTGTTGACTATGATGGCTACTCTATTTCTTCTAAGGGATTCTTTCCCACAGGACTAGATATAATGGTCATCTGATTTAAATTCACCCATTCCAGTCCATTTTAGTTCACTGATTCCTAAAATATCGACATTCACTCTTGCCATATCCTGTTTGACCACTTCGAATTTACCTTGATTCATGGACCTAACATTCCAGATTCCTATGAAATATTGTTCTTTACAGCATCAGGCTTTACTTCCACCACAAGTCACATCCACAACTGGGTGTTGTTTTTGCTTTGGCTCCATCTCTCATTCTTTCTGGAGTTATTTCTCCACTGATCTCCAGTACCATATTGGGCACCTACCGACCTGTGGAGTTCTTCTTTCAGGGTCTCCTCTTTTTGCCTTTTCATATTGTTCATGGGGTTCTCAATGCAAGAATAATGAAGTGGTTTGCCATTCCGTTCTCCAGTGGGCCACATTTTGTCAGAACTCTCCACCATTACCCATCCATCTTGGCTGGCCCTACACAGCTTGGCTCATAGTTTCATTGAGTTAGACAAGGCTGTGATCCATGTGATTAAATTGGTTAGTTTTCTGTGATTGTGGTTTACATTATAGTTATATATGTATTAGTATACAATATTTATCTTTCTCTTTCTATGTCCACTTTTAATTCTTAGATATAAATAAGGAATGCAAGAAGAAGAAGAGAGAAATGAGGGTGATGAGTTAGGGAAAGAAAGAAATAAGGCAAGAAGGATATTAGTTTATGAGCAGAAGTTTGCTGAAAGCCCAACACTCTCTACCATCTTTTTCCTAATCTTGCCATCAGAGAAGAGACCCGTGTTCATGAATTGTGCCTTTGTTAAGCATCCTAGAGGTTTTCACAACCTGGGAGAATGTGCCATAATCTTGTTAAGAAGAAGAAGGATATTGTGTAGAAAGGAAGCAAAAGTGGTTATAACATATGGATGACAATATCACCCTACCACATTGGATCTTTGTAGGGACTGAACATAAAAATATATTAAGTGTCTGGCACATAATAAAAATTTATAACATGTATAAAATTTATTAAAATTTTGCCTTTATATGTATATTATTTGGGGGCTTCCCAGGTGGTGCTAGTGGCAAAAAACTCACTTGCCAATTCAGGAAACATAAGAGACACAGGTTTGATCCCTAGGTAAGGTAGATCCCCTGGGGAAGGAAATGGCAACCCACTCCATTATTCTTACCTGGAGAATCCCATGGACAGAGGAGCCTGGTACGTTACAGTCCATAGGGTCACAAAGCATAGATACTCATGCATGTGATGTTTTATGGTTTCAAATTTGCTATTTGTCAACAATCACAGAGGTGAACAAGTCTGACTCATCTGCATAAGAAACACTACAATCAATTTCTGCCTTGTTATATTGAGAGAAACTTCTTTGATCAGGCTCTATGAGATGGAATCAGTCAATGCTGAAGAATGAGAGTAGTCAATATACACAGGAACAGAGCTCAAAGCAAATCACATTCTACCTGATTATCTGAGTACTGCCCCTGAATAATAAATATTTTATCTGAATAAATAAAATCTTATATACTGAGAGAATTTATTGTGTTCAGAGTCAAAGTCCGAGTTAATAGTCCATCTCAATCCCTTATCAACTCTGTAAATTTAAGGAAGTAACAGAACTTTCAGAGCCTTTGTGAAATCATTTCTAAATCAGCATCTCCTGATAATTATGAGGGTAATATATTACAATACAAATGCACTTCTTGTCTTTTTTGAAAAGATTACCATTGATGTTTACATTACATTCTACTATTAATAGCATTAAGATCCATGCTGTGCTGTGCCCAGTCATGTCCAATTCTTTGTGACCCCATGGATGGTAACCTGCCAGGTTCCTCTGTCCATAAAATTTCCCCAGGCAAGAATATTGGAAGTGCTGCCATTTCCTTCTCCAGGGGATCTTCCTAACCCAGGAATTAAACCCTTATCTTTTGTGCCTCCTGTACTGAAGATGGGTTCTTTACCACTAGGCCACATGGGAAGACCAAATAGCATATGTTAAATGACTTTCATTCAATTTAATCATTTGTAAAGAGGATGACAATTATGAATAAATGTGAAAAATTTAGGTATGTGCCATGCATAATGAAAAGGCCATTAAGAATCTGTATGTTCTCTGTACAGTTCCACCTGATCCTTTGAATGAAGGGGTGGAGGAGACTAATTTCTTCCTTATTTCTGAGGCCCCATCCTTCCAACACTATGGCTGGTCCTTTCATAATGGCTGACAGTCTGTCATGTCTCTCTATTGCCTGACCCCCTTGTTCCTTCTTCTTCCTGCTTTATAAACCTCTTCTTGATTCAAACAAAAAGGCCCAATTATCTCAATTTTTAGCATAGACTAGCCTTGCTAATTGGAAAGTCCATTCCTAGTCTAACATGTAATAGTCTGTGATCAAACACCAAATAAACAGTAGAGTTTTCCAGGCCTTGCTGTTTTCTGCTAACTATGATTTAACATACTTTATTTTTCAATTCCCAGAGCAATCACACTGAAGCCAACAACTCTAGTAACAGTAAAGGGCAGTAACACCAGACTTAGACATACTGACAGGGATGAAGCAATATACACAAATTTTTCACAACTGACACATTAAAAAAAAAAAAAAATCACCACAGTATACAACCATAACAAAACTCTCCTCAAACTATAAGTGACACAGTCTGTGACCAAACTGTCTCCTCATAAGTCATATATAGAAGCCCTGAAGCTGAAACTCCAGTACTTTGGCCACCTCATGTGAAGAGTTGACTCATTGGAAAAGACTGATGCTGGGAGGGATTTGGGGGCAGGAGGAGAAGGGGATGACAGAGGATGAGATGGCTGGATGGCATCACTGACTCGATGGACATGAGTCTGAGTGAACTCCTGGAGTTGGTGATGGACAGGGAGGCCTGGCGTGCTGCGATTCATGGGGTCGCAAAGAGTCGGACACGACTGAGCGACTGAACTGAACTGAACTGAACTTCCAAATATGATGGTCATTGTAGATGGGACCTTTGATAATTAATTAGGTTTACTTGATGTCATAAGGGTGAGATCTGCATGACAGAATTAGTGACCTCGTGAGAAGAGAAACCAGAAGGTTAAAGTAAAAATTTTTTAAAAATTGATCAAATTTTAATATGATTTACATTTTAATAAAAAATTCAAATTTACATTTTAATCAAAAATTCATAATAGAATACATGATCAGAAACAAAAAAACATAGAATTGGAAGAGGAAAAAGATGGGAATCATACAGGTTAATGAAGATAAGATGCTATCACAGAAAATAGTACTATTTTTACCAAAGAGACATTTTATACAAATCTCATGGTTAAACAAATTACAAATCTAGAAAAGAGACACAAAATTGAAAAAAAGAAAGAAAAGAAACTGAGAAACATTAAAGAAAACCATGAATCTGTAGTGGCAGAGAAAAAAAAGAAGGAAAAAAATGTAGATCTAGAGCAACCAGAAAACAAAAATGATAAAATGGCAGTACTAAGTCCTCATTTGTCAATTTTCACCATAAATAAAAATGAATTGAATTCAATCAAGAGATGCAGCCTGGTTGGATGGACTAAAAACAGGACAGAATTATATATTACTGACAGGAAACTTAGCTCTAAAGACAGAAGTTGGCTAAGGGATGGAAGATGATACTCCAAAGAAATAGCAGTCTAAAGAAAGCAGCTTTTATTACACTCACATCAGACAAAATAGACTTCAAACCAAAAAAGGTAACAAGAGCAAGAGATAGACATTATATACAGGGTAATTATATACAAGGGAAAATTCACCATAATAACATGAGTTAATAATACCTAATGTGGGAGCACCAAAATATATAAAGGAATTATTAAAAGATCTAAAGGGAAAAAACAATATCACCACATAATAGTAGAGGTCTTTATCACTTATAGCAATGGATATGTCACATTGACAGAGAATCACAAAGACAGGAAATAATGGCCTTAAATAAAACTTTAGACCAGATGGACCTATCAGGTTTGAACAAATTATGCTCTCCAAAAGTAGCAGAACACACTCTCCTCAAGTGCATGATCAATTTTCTCAAGAATAGAACATAATTTGAGATGCAAAATAAGGCTCCATAATTTTATGAAGATTTAAACCAACCATATCAAGCATCCTTTCTCACCATAATCATATGAAACCAGAAATAAAAATAAGCTACAAGAAAACTGGAAAAAATACTTGGAGACTAAACAACATGCTATTGAACAGCTAATCTATTAATGAAGAAGTCAAAAGAAAAAATTCAAAAATATCTGAAGATAAATGAGGCTGAAAATAAAAGTCTATGGGATGCAGCAGAAATAGTACTAAAACGGAAGTTTATAGCAACACAGGTCCACTTTAGGAAACAAGAAAGTATAAAAGATCAACAAAAAGACAACATAAAAGCTCAACAAAACTGAGAATAGATACTTTAGAAAAATAAACAAAATTAACAAACCATTACCTAGACTCATTAAGAAAGAAAGAAAGCTTAGATAAATGAAATCAGAAAGAAAAGAGGTGAAATTATAGTTGACATCACAGAAATACTATAAACAGCTATATGCCAACAAATTGACAACCTAGAAGAAATGAATCCATTTTTAGAATCATTCAGTTTTAAGACTGAATCATGAAGAAATAGAAAACCTGAATAGAATGATCACTAGTAAAGAGTTAGAAATGTTAATTAAAAATCCACCCCTCCTCCCCAACAGAAGTTCAGGACCAGAGAACTTCACAGTTGAATTCTATCAAAACATTCAAAGTCAATTTAACAGCTATCTTTCTCAAGCTCTTCTAAAATATTGAGGAGGAGAAAATGATTTCTAAATCATTTTATTATTGCCAATATTTCCCTGAAACCAATTAATAGAAAAGGACACTAAAATAAAGAAAAATTAAAAGCCAAAAACTCTGATGAATTTGAATGGAAAATCCTCAAAACAAAATATTATCAAACTAAATGATATATGGCATTAAAACATGTATAATATCATATAAGAAACGAATCGCCAGTCCAGGTCTGATGCAGGATACAGGAAGCTTGGGGCTGGTGCACTGGGATGACCCAAAGGGATGGTATGGGGAGGGAGGTAGGAGGGGGATTCAGGATGGGGAACATGTGTACCAGTGGCGGATGCATGTTGATGCATGGCAAAATGAATACAATATTGTAAAGTAAAATAAATAAATAATATAAAAAGAAAATACCATATATCATGATCAAAAGGAGCCTCCTGCCTACCTTCCCACTACTTCTAGGTTATCACAGAGCATGGATCTGAGCTCCCTGGGTTATATAGCAGCGTCCCTCTAGCTATCTAATTTACTCATGGTAGTGTATATGTCAGTGGTGGTGGTGGTTTAGTTGCTAACTCATGTCTGTCTCTTGCAACCATATGGACTGTAGCCCATCAGTCTCTTCTGTCCATGGAATTCTCCAAGCAAGAATACTGAAGTGGGAAGCCATTCAATCCTGACCCAGGGATTGAACCTGGGTCTCCTGCCCTACAGGCAGATTCTTTACTCTCTGAGTCACCAGGGAAGCCCATTTATGTCGATATCAGTGTCTCAATTCGCCCCACATTCCCCTTCCACCCCGTGTCCACAAGTCCATTTTCTACGTCAGTGTCTCTATTCCTACCCCTCAAATAGGTTCATCAGTACCATTTCTCCAGATTCAGAAACTAACACAACACTGTAAAGCAATTATTGTTTAATTGAAAATGAAATAATTAAAATAAATAAAAGAGAGGAACACAAAAAAATTAAAAAGAAGAGAATAGAAAAGAGAGATACTAGGAAATACTGGTAAACAGAGGCAATGTCTAACACCGGTGTAGAGACAATCAGCTGTCTTTTAATCAGAGTACATCCTGAGAAGAACGAATCTTCTGAACATTATGTGACATTTCAAGCTATATTTATTGTCACCTCTGTTCTATCACCCATTCAGTCAATATACTTCATCCTATGAAACTGCTTTGTGACAATTTAATAGTCTCTACAAAGGTTGGTTTAGTCAAGGCTATGGTCTTTCCTGTGGTCATGTATGGATGTGAGAGTTGGACTGTGAAGAAGGCTGAGCACCGAAGAATTGATGCTTTTGAACTGTGGTGTTGGAGAACACTTGAGAGTCCCTTGGACGGCAAGGAGATCCAACCAGTCCATTCTGAAGGAGATCAACCCTGGGATTTCTTTGGAAGGAATAATGCTAAAGCTGAAACTCCAGTCTTTGGCCACTTCATGCAAAGAGTTGACTCATTGGAAAAGACTCTGATGCTGGGAGGGATTGCGGGCAGGAGGAGAAGGGGACAACAGAGGATGAGATGGCTGGATGGCATCACTGACTCAATGGACGTGAGTCTGGGTGAACTCCGGGAGTTGGTGATGGACAGGGAGGCCTGGCGTGCTGCGATTCATGGGGTCACAAAGAGTCGGACACGACTGAGTGACTGAAGTGAACTGAACTTGCCTGGAAAATCCCTTGGATGGAGGAGCCTAGTAGGCTACAGTCCATGGGGTCGTAAAGAGTCAGACACGACTGAATAACTTCACATCTCTTATTTACTGATTAACCTATGTGTGTGTGCATGTTCAGTCAATTCAATTGCATCCAACTCTTTGTGACACTATGGACTGTAGCCCGTTAGATTCCTTTCTCCATGAGGTTCTCCAGGCAAGAATACTGGAGTGAGTTGTCATCCGCTCCTTCAGGGGATTATCCCAACCTAGGGACTGTACCCCTGTCTCCTGTGCTCCTGCATCTCTGGTGGATTCTTTACTCACTGAGTCACCTGGGAACTTTCCTTCAACAGGAAAAGAAGAAATACTATATCAAAAGTTTATTAAACTTTATTTCAACATGAGATGCTATACCTGGCACAGAAAGAACATGATGCCAAAATTATGCCTTTCATCCATATGTGAAATATCTGAAATAATTAAAATACTTATTAGGGTAGAAATATTATAGAAACAAAAGAGGCTAAATATGGAACAGTAGAGACTAGGGAAGACAGAGCAATGGAAGAGAGTTTTTCCTGTACAAAAAGGGCAGAAACTTTGCTGTTCCAGCCAATTCTTAGCTTTCAGGAATAAAAGTCCTGTGTTAACGTGTTTTCAAATACAACTACATATGTAAAATTTTAGGCTACTAAGAGTAATAATGATATGATTATTTGAATAAATCTCTAGCATATGCAAAAATTCTTATTCTTGCAGAAATACTAGGAATTGGAATGCTGGGGCATTTGCTATATGTAAGGTTAATGCACTGGTCATAGCAAACACTCTCTTCCAACAACACAAGAGAAGACTCTACACATGGACATCACCAGATGGTCAACAGTAAAATCAGATTGATTATATTCTTTGCAGCCAAAGATGGAGAAGCTCTATATAGTCAGCAAAAACAAGACTGGGAGCTGATTGTGGCTCAGATCATGAGCTCCTTATTGCCAAATTCAGACTTAAATTGAAGAAAGGAGAGAAAACCACTAGACCATTCAGGTATGACCTAAATCAAATCCCTTATGATTATACAGTGGAAGTGAGAAATAGATTTAAGGGACTAGATCTGATAGAGTGCCTGATGAACTATGGACTGAGGTTCGTAACATTGTACAGGAGACTGGGATCAAGACCATCCCCATGGAAAAGAAATGCAAAGAAGCAAAATGGCTGTCTGGGGAGGCCTTACAAATAGCTGTGAAAAGAA
>NW_011493226.1:19534-19950 GCF_000754665.1 Bison bison bison | reverse complement strand
GCTGTGAAAGTGTTGCACTCAATATGCCAGCAAATTTGGAAAACTCAGCAGTGGCCACAGGACTGGAAAAGGTCCGTTTTCATTCCAATCCCAAAGAAAGGCAATGCCAAAGAATGCTCAAACTACCGCACAATTGCACTCATCTCACACGCTAGTAAAGTAATGCTCAAAATTCTCCAAGCCAGGCTTCAGCAACACATGAACCGTGAACTTCCAGATGTTCAAGCTGGTTTTAGAAAAGGCAGGGGAACCAGTTACCAAATTTCCAACATCTGCTGGATCATCAAAAAAGCAAGAGATTTCCAGAAAAACGTCTATTTCTGCTTTATTAACTATGTCAAAGCTTTTGACTATGTGGATCACAAGAAACTGTGGAAAATTCTGAAAGAGATGGGAATACCAGACAACCTGACCTA
>NW_011493226.1:19328-19434 GCF_000754665.1 Bison bison bison | reverse complement strand
ACTCGATGGACATGAGTTTGAGTTAACTCCGGGAGTTGGTGATGGACAGGGAGGCCTGGTGTGCTGCAAGTCACAGGGTTGCAGAATCAGACACGACTGAGTGACT
>NW_011493226.1:18384-19228 GCF_000754665.1 Bison bison bison | reverse complement strand
AAAGTAATGCTCAAAATTCTCCAAGCCAGGCTTCAGCAACACATGAACCGTGAACTTCCAGATGTTCAAGCTGGTTTTAGAAAAGGCAGGGGAACCAGAGACCAAATTTCCAACATCTGCTGGATCATCAAAAAAGCAAGAGATTTCCAGAAAAACGTCTATTTCTGCTTTATTAACTATGCCAAAGCTTTTGACTGTGTGGATCACAAGAAACTGTGGAAAATTCTGAAAGAGATGGGAATACCAGACAACCTGACCTACCTCTTGAGAAACTTAAAGGAGTATGTCAAGGCTGTATATTGGCACCCTGCTTATTTAACTTTTATGCAGAGTATATCATGAGAAACGCTGGGCTGGAGGAAGCACAAGCTGGAATCAAGATTGCCGGGAGAAATATCAATAACCTCAGATATGCAGATGACACCACCCTTATGGCAGAAAGTGAAGACGATGAAAAAAGCCTCTTGATGAAAGTGAAAGAGGAGAGTGAAAAAGTTGGCTTAAAGCTCAACATTCAGAAAATGAAGATCATGACATCTGGTCCCATCACTGCATGGGAAATAGATGGGAAAACAATGGAAACAGTGTCAGATTTTATTTTTCTGGGCTCCAAAATCACTGCAGATGGTGATTGCAGCCATGGAATTAAAAGACGATTACTCCTTGGAAGAAAAGTTATGACCAACCTAGATAGCATATTGAAAAGCAGAGACATTACTTTGCCAACAAAGGTCCGTCTATTCGAGGTTATGGTTTTTCCAGTGGTCATGTATGGTTGTGAGAGTTGGACTGTGAAGAAAGCTGAGTGCTGAAGAATTGATGCTTTTGAACTGTGGTGTTGGAG
>NW_011493226.1:17428-18284 GCF_000754665.1 Bison bison bison | reverse complement strand
CAACAGTAAAATCAGATTGATTATATTCTTTGCAGCCAAAGATGGAGAAGCTCTATACAGTCAGCAAAAACAAGACTGGGAGCTGATTGTGGCTCAGATCATGAGCTCCTTATTGCCAAATTCAGACTTAAATTGAAGAAAGGAGAGAAAACCACTAGACCATTCAGGTATGACCTAAATCAAATCCCTTATGATTATACAGTGGAAGTGAGAAATAGATTTAAGGGACTAGTCTGATAGAGTGCCTGATGAACTATGGACTGAGGTTTGTAACATTGTACAGGAGACTGGGATCAAGACCATCCCCATGGAAAAGAAATGCAAAGAAGCAAAATGGCTGTCTGGGGAGGCCTTACAAATAGCTGTGAAAAGAAGAGCAGCAAAAAGCAAAGGAGAAAAGGAAAAATATGCATCCAAATGCAGAGGTCCAAAGAATAGCAAGAAGAGATAAGAAAGCCTTCCTCGGCGATCAATGCAAGGAAACAGAGGAAAACAACAGAATGGGAAAGACTAGAGATCTCTTCAAGAAAATTAGAGATACCAAGAGAACATTTCATGCAAAGATGGGCTCGATAAAACAGAAATGGTATGGACCTAACAGAAGCAGAAGATATTAAGAAGAGGTGGCAAGAATACACAGAAGAACTGTACAAAAAAGATCTTCATTACCAAGATAATCACAACGGTATGATTATCTCACCTAGAGCCAGACAACCTGGAATGTGGAGTCAAGTGGGCCTTAAGCATCACTATGAACAAAGCTAGTGGAGGTGATGGAATTGCAGTGGAGCTATTTCAAATCCTAAAAGATGATGCTGTGAAAGTGTTGCACTCAATATGCCAGCAAATTTGGAAA
>NW_011493226.1:0-17328 GCF_000754665.1 Bison bison bison | reverse complement strand
AAAAGCCTCTTGATGAAAGTGAAAGAGGAGAGTGAAAAAGTTGGCTTAAAGCTCAACATTCAGAAAACGAAGATTATGGCATCTGGTCCCATCACTTCATGGGAAATAGATGGGGAAACAGTCGAAACAGTGCCAGACTTTATTTTTTTCGCTCCAAAATCACTGCAGATGGTGATTGCAGCCATGAAATTAAAAGACGAT
The DNA here is from genome assembly GCF_000754665.1 of Bison bison bison. Lineage (NCBI taxonomy): Eukaryota > Metazoa > Chordata > Mammalia > Artiodactyla > Bovidae > Bison > Bison bison. The sequence continues at coordinate 17,127 of NW_011493226.1, read as the reverse complement.
TACTCTTTGGAAGAAAAGTTATGACCAACCTAGATAGCATATTCAAAAGCAGAGACATTACTTTGCCAACAAAGGTCCGTCTAGTCAAGGCTATGATTTTTCCAATGGTCATGTATGGATGTGAGAGTTGGACTGTGAAGAAAGCTGAGCGCCGAAAAATTGGTGCTTTTGAACTGTGGTGTTGGAGAAGACTCTTGAGAGTCCCTTGGACTGCAAGGAGATCCAACCAGTCCATTCTAAAGGATATCGGTCCTGGGTGTTCTTTGGAAGGAATGATGCTCAAGCTGAAACTCCAGTACTTTGGCCACCTCATGCGAAGGGTTGACTCATTGGAAAAGACTCTGATGCTGCGAAAGATTTAGGGCAGGAGGAGAAGGGGATGACAGAGGATGGCATAGCTGGGTGGCATCACCAACTCGATGGACATGAGTTTGAGTTAACTCCGGGAGTTGGTGATGGACAGGGAGGCCTGGCGTGCTGCAGTCCATAGGGTCGCAGAATCAGACACGACTGAGCGACTGAACTGAACTGAAAAGATGCTGTGATTCTTTATATGTGCTTATGTGCTATATATATATATATATCTTTGTGTGTGTTTATGTGAAGCAACTTAAAAATCTCTGTAACATATTTTTAGAAATATTCCCCAATATTTCTTAATTTATTAATATTTCTGAGTATATATGTATTTTAGTTAGTTTTCTACCTGATAATGAGTATAACTTACACTCTACTCTCTTCTGTGCTGCTGCTAGCATCTCATGAAGGGCAAAACTTTTAAGAGTTCTAAAAATAATTATTTTTAATGAGTTTTTTATTATTGTGAATGTTTGTGCATTTCCTAAATAAAAAAAAAAAAAATTGACTGGATGTGTATTTTGCAAGTATTTCCTCCCAGTAGCTGGTTTTAACTTAATCTAATAGCATGTTAACAGATATTTTTTATTTTCATGAAGCCTAATTTATCCCCTTATGCTCTTGGATTATGCTTTTTGGTCCTTTCTAGGAAATCTCTGCCTAATATGGTAACAAAAGTGTTCTTATGTTTAGCTTTATAATCCATTTCAAGTTATTTTATTATCATTTGTTAAAAACAAAGCTAATTTTTTAAAATGGCTATCCTGTTGTTTAAATATTATTTGTATTAAAGACCTATTCTCCATTGAATTATCTCAACATTGTTTTTGAGAATCAATTGATATTTTTATGTAGCAATTAATATTGACCTCATATTCTGTATGTTTTTTGGCAGTTTAGCAGATTTTGGAGATATAAGTCATTCAATAACTCATATTATTAAAATAAGAGATGGACAGAAAACAGTTCTTAGGTCTTACTTTGCTAATGACCTAGTTTGCAAAACTGATGTTTGCTTCATGATGAATACATATCTGTAATCATGGTAAACAAGTTAAAATTGATTACTTTCTATGTTAAACAATATTTAATAACTTTTCTTAAAAAAATGAACAAGAAAAAGAGAAGGGAAAAAGAAAGAAAGAAAAACCCAACAAGCATAGGATTGATTTAGGAATGAAGGCATTTCTAAATGTTAAAATAAAGAAAAAGTAAATTTATCCTTCTGGGAGCAAAATTAACTGGGGACAGTTTTTCAAATATATTCACATGAACTGAAATCTGAATAAGATATGCTAGCCTTCTATACTGGGAACAGAGTGAAGAAAATGAAAAAAAAAAATTGTGTTGTAGTATTGTTCTAGTAGCTGACATGTTGAATGTAACTGATTTATTTTAAGTAGATAAAATTGCCATCATATTTGTATAATTTGAGCAAAAGGACCCAGGTAAGAACTTGGGGAAACATCAAAATTTATACTCAATTAGTAGAAGAGAACAGGTGATAAATGAAATGGTATATCAGAAAATAAAAGATAGGCTGAAGAGAAGTACAGATGTCAGCTGGACCTCTGAATCAATTTCATTCAACATGAATCAGTATAATGTTTTCATTCTCCTCCACAGAAGAATTTCTGGAAAGAAAATTTAGGATCTTTTCCTTTTCATCATATCTCTTAATCATCCTGAAATCCATTGGAAATAACCTCCTCCAGCCCACAGAAAAGACTTGTCCTAAATTTGCCAACATGTCTAAGCTACATCAAGTATATCTAAAATTTAGTTACATATAAGAAAGTCTAAAAACTGGGTAAAAGGTCAAAGAGAAAGGTATCATGTGCCTAAAATTTTCTTAGAATTTATTTGCACTCATGATAAAAGATATCCTAATTTGTCTCTCTTTATTTCCCCAAATTTGAAGATATATTTTCTTAATTAAAAGCACATGGAATGATACTTTCATATATCTGACACACGTAATACCTTCTTTATGAAGGAAGAGAGGAGGAAAAGAGGGAAAATTGTAAAGTGAGGAATGGAAAAAATTTATTCATGTGTACAATTTAGTCACAACTCTCTCTAGTAGGATTTAGAAATGTCAGCCACTATTGGTCACTCTAAGAAATAAACAAACAAAAAATACTGAATATACAAAAATAGTCTCAATAAAATACAAATAAAAGGAGTGAGACTGCAGAAAATGAGAAGTGCATAATAAAATAGCATATGAATACATATTTTCCCTCTCAAAATCCCTCATTGAAAGAAAGTGTCACAGGTTGTTTATTCAAGTAGAAATCATTGGCAAAGAAATGTCTATATTTAAGTAGAGCTTATATATATATATATATATATTTTTTTTTTGGCAAATTAGGAGATCCAGAAAAACAACTGAGATATAAAAAGAACACTGGTATATATAAATATCTCATTCATTTTATGCAAGAGAAAAATAGAAGAGCAGGGATGTGTCTGTAAGTTGTAATAATAATTTCAGGGATATTAGGTGTGGATGAACCCAAGAGGACATAACTATAATTTGCTGGGTCCCTTGTGGTTTAATTGATGGCTAATAAACCCCTCATTTTATGTTTATAAATCCTCCTTCTCCACACATTCATTATAGAACATAAACTGATGGGTAGCAGCTTTTTTATTCAATTCAAAATAACTAGATGTTATGCCTCCAAGTAATACAGATCTTGCCCTGGCTTTTATTAGAAAATGAGCACAAACATATGATCTAAAACAGACTTACAAAATATGGAAAATATCTGCTATAGAGACAAGAGAAAACCATGAAAGGCTGTCCCAGAGATGTTTCCCCATTGCAGATGACTCCGTACAAAATGGATTCGTGTTCCTGATGTTGAATGAGTGTTGTTACGAGGGTCCAAATAGAATGAAGAGGAACTGAGAACACGTAACACAAACAAGAGGCAGTGTATTATGAGTTGAGTAATGTTAATATGAAGAACTGACAATACTTTTCTGATAATCTAATGAGAGCAGAACCAGCACCCAACAATTAGCAAGTAAGTTTCACTGTTCCCAAGTTTACCTGATAATGTTTCATTGCCATATTTTTTCAATAATAATCAGTCTATTCCATCAACCCTGTGGTCAATTATATATTTTCCACCTGACATTCCACTGTCTGTACTTATCAGATCAAACTCAAATATTGCTCCTACCTCTTAAAAAGCTCAGAAACTGTGGTTGTTTTTAACGGATTTCTATTTTAATTCTTATTATGTTTTAGAAAGAAAAATGATTATTACTAGAGTCAGTGAGGTATGGATTGATCATAAAATTAGTCATTGAGGAGCAAATCTGTGGATATCCAGCTGTTTCTTTTAGTGACTAGTCTAACATAGATAATTGTCAACTGATACAGGCTACAGAATTAAAATAACCTATTGATTCTTTCATTTGTGGTTTAGCAACAGGAACCACAGCTTCCTGTGTTACTGCCCTATTTGTTGACATTCACTGTAGGGTTAGCTGATCATCAGTTTGTTCATATGAAGCAACTTTATCAGAGAGTCTATGAAAAAAAAAAAAAAAAAACCTAAACCTATTTTCACAGAATTACAAATATCTCTCTAATGTATGGTTTGAGGATTTCTTGCTTCAAAATATGCAATGTATGCAATGCAAAATAAGCAATAGGAAATGCTTTTGATCAGATAACAGCTTTCATATAATGGATAAGCTCCAAAGTTTTCACAAAAAGTCAATGAATTGAGTAATGATTACCTTTTTTTAAGTTGCTCTAAATTTCTCTTCCTAAATATTTCTGAAATTCCAAGGTCAGCTCTCTGTCTTCTCTGTTTAGTTCTATATTTGAATTCTTTTAGGGAACACATCCTTCCACCACTTTATTTTCTAATAATTTCTTATGCCTCAGCTCAGAAAAAAATTACTAGAGTGTTTCAGACTTTCTGTTTTTCATGAAAAATTAATGAGCCTAAATTAGTCAAATCTTATGCTAATGATAGCTCTGAAAAGTTTAAACCCAAGAATCAGTCATTCGTGTCCGACTCTTTGTGAACCCATGGACAGCAGCAGGCCAGGCTTCCCTGTCCATCACCAACTCCCGGAGTTACTCAAACGCACATCCATTGAATCAGTGATGCCATCCAACCATCTCATCCTCTGTCGTCCCCTTCTTCTTTCACCTTCAATCTTTCCCAGCATCAGGGTCTTTTCAAATGAGTCAGACCTTCACATCAGGTGGCTAAAGTGTTGGGGTTTCAGCTTCAACATCAGTCCTTCCAGTGAATATTCAGGACTGATTTCCTTTAGAATGGAAGGGTGGGATCTCCTCACTGTCCAGGGGACTCTCAAGAGTCTTCTCCAACAACACAGTTCAAAAGCATTCATTTTTCAGTGTTCAGTTTTCTTTTTAGACCAACTCTCACATCCATACATGACTATGGAAAAACCACAGCTTTGACTAGATGGACCTTTGTTGGCAAAGTATTTTAATATGCTGCCTAGGTTGGTCACAGCTTTTCTTCCAAGGACCAAGTGTCTTTTAATTTCATGGCTTCAGTCACCATCTGCAGTAATTTCGGAGCCCTCAAAAATAAAGTCTGTCACTGTTTCCCCTTCTATTTGCTGGATACCATGATCTTAGTTTTTGGAATATTGAGTTTTAAACCAAATTTTTCACTCTCTTTTTCACTTTCAACATGAGGCTCTTTAATTCTTCTTCACTTTCTGCCATAAGGGTGGAATCATCTGCATATCTGAGGTTATTGATACTTATTCCAGCAATCTTGATTCCATCTTGTGCTTCATCCATTCCAGCATTTCTCATGAGGTACCCTGCATATAAGTTAAAATAAATAGGGTGACCGTATACAGCTTTGATGTACTCCTTTCCCAGTTGGGAACCAGTCTGTTGTTCCATGTCCAGTTCTAACTGTTGCTTCTTGACCTGCATACAGATTTATCAAGAGGCCAGTCAGGTGGTCTGGTATTCCCATCTCTTTCAGAATTTTCCAGTTTGGTGATCCACACAGTCAAAGGCTTGGCACAGTCAATAAAGCAGAAATAGATGTTTTTCTGGAACTCTCTTGCTTTTTTCGGTGATCCAGCAGATGTTGGCAATTTAATCTCTGGCTCCTCTGTCTTTTCTAAAACCAGTTTGAACATCTGGAAGTTCACGGTTCATGTACTGCTGAAGCCTGGCTTGGAGAATTTTGAGCATTACTTTACTAGCATGTGAGATGCGTGCAATTGTGCAGTAGTTTGAGCATTCTTTGGCATTGCCTTTCTTTGGGATTGGAATGAAAACTGACCTTTTCCAGTCCTGTGGCCACTGCTGAGTTTCCCAAATTTGCTGGCATATTGAGTACAGCACTTTCACAGCATCATCTTTCAGGATTTGAAATAGTTCAACTGGTATTCCATCACCTCCACTAGCTTTGTTCATGGTGATGCTTCCTAAGGCCCACTTGACTTCACATTCCAGGATGTCTGGCTCCAGGTGAGTGGTCAAACCATCATGATTATCTGGGTCATGAAGATCTTTTTTGTATAGTTATATTGTGTATTCTTGTCACCTCTTCTTAATATCTTCTGCTTCTGTTAGGTCCATACTATTTCTGTCCTTTATTGTGCCCATTTTTGCATGAATTGTTCCCTTGATATCTCTAAGTTTCTTGAAGAGATCTCTATTCTTTCCCATTCTATTGTTTTCCTCTATTTCTTTGCATTGTTCACTTAGGGAGGCTTTTTTTTTTTTTAATCTCTCCTTGCTATTCTTTGGAACTCTGCATTCAAACAGGTATATCTTTCCTTTTCTCTTTTGCTTTTTGCTTCTCTTCTTTTCACAGCTACCAAGACGGATGGGTCATGGTGGAGAGTTCTGACAAGCTGTGATCTACTAAAGAAGGGAAGAGTAAACCACTACAGTATTCTTGCCTTGAGAATCCCATGAACAATAAGAAAAGGCAAAAAGATATGACACTGAAAGATTAACTCTGCTACTGGAGATCAATGGAGAAATAACTCCAGAAACAATGAAGAGATGGAGCCAAATCAAAAACAACACCCAATTGTGGATGTAACTGGTGATGAAGTAAAGTCTGATGCTGTTAGAGCAATATTGTGTAGGAACTTGGAATGTTATATTCATGAATAAAGGCAAATTAGAAATGGTCAAAGAGGAGATTTCAAGACTGAACATTGACATTTTAGGAATCAGCAAACTAAGATGGACTGGAATGGGTGAATTTAACTCAGATGACCATTATATCTACTACTGTGGGAAGGAATCCCTTAGAAGAAATGGAGTAGCCATCATAGTCAACAAAAGACCCAAAATGCAGTACTTGGATGCACCTCAAATATGACAGAATGATCTTTGTTCATTTTCAAGGCAAACCATTCAATATCACAGAATCCAAGTTTTGCCTAGACCAGTAATGCTGAACAAGCTGAAGTTGACCAATTCTATGAAGACTTATAAGACCTTCTGGAACTAACACCCCAAAAAGATGTCCTTTTCATTATAGGGGACTGGAATGCAAAAGTCGGAAGTCAAGAAACACCTGGAGTAGCAGGCAAATTTGGCCTTGGGATACAGAATGAAACAGGCCAAAGGCTAATAGAGTTTTTCCAAAAGAACCCACTGGTCATGGCAAACACCCTCTTCCAACAACACAAGAGAAGACTCTACACATAGATATCACCAGATGGTCAATACTGAAATCAGATTGATTATATTCTTTGCAGCCAAAAATGGAGAAGTTTTATATAGTCAGCAAAAACAAGACCAGGAGCTGGCTGTGGCTCAAATCATAAACTCCTCTTTGCCAAATTCAGACTTAAATTGAAGAAAATAGGGAAAACCACTAGACCATTCAGGTATGATCTGAATCACACCCCTTCGATTATACAGTGGAAGTGACAAATCAATTAAAGAAATTAGATCTGATAGACAGAGTCCCTGAAGAACTACAGAGAGCAGTTCGTGACATTGTACAGGAGGCAGTGATCAAGACCATCCCCAAGGAAAAGAAATTCAAAAAGACAAAATTGTTGCCTGAGGAAGCCTTACAAGTAGCTGTGAAAAGAAGAGAAACAAAAGGCAAAAACCCGAGTGAAGCCTCTATTCCAGTCAATTACCCATGTTCCTATATCCATCAGTCATTAAGAATGAGTCCTCATACCTACATATTTTGCTACTGTTGCCAATATTGCTTTCTTGAGTTCTCTTGACTCTAAACATTTTGTAATGACTATTACAGAATATATTTTATTTTAAGCAGAAAAATGAAGCATTTCAGCTATTAAATATAGGCAAAACAATTCAGTTTTACTAGAAACATAAAACAGTATCCAGAAACTTTGGTCCAGACTTACCAAATGTACACAGATTTGAATGATCTTTTCTAAAACTCTTCCTTCAAGTTCTTCTGAAAAGACATCTAGTTTTACACAGAGATAGATAATATATATCATCAATACATAGACAAATATATTTTGCTTTTAGGTGACGAGTGTTCCTATGTTTATTCTCTTTCTTAGAGAGCAACCTGCACTAATATATTGTCAGACTCTCGATGTCCGAACCAAATGGCTTTGACTGAGAGACAACTGAGAATAATAAGAATGCTGAAGCAGTAAATGAAATGTGGAATATGAAGAGAATCATAAACTTCTGATTAAAACATAATTTCCGACCAAAATAAACAACTTTTTTGTTTTCACAGCTTTGAAGTGAAATGACAGACACATCAGCAGTTGAGTAAGCAGTCCTTGTGTGTTTTTGTGCGTAGGTACTAAGCCACTTCAGTCGTGTCTGACTTATTGCAACCCTATGGACTGTAGCCCACCAGGCTCCTCTGTCTCTGGGATTTTCCAAGCAAGAATACTGGAGTGAGTTGCCCTGTCCTTCTCCAGGGTCCTGTCCCAAGCCAGGGATTGAACCTGTGTCTCTTATGTTTCCTGCATTGGCAGGTGGGTTCTTTACCACTAGTGCCATCTGGGAACTCAGGTATTTCGTTGGTTCTAATGCAGTTGCACTGTCATGCTGATACAATTTTTATGATGGTACAGGACTTATGCATGCCATTGTTAAAAACATGATGTGTCATTGCAGATCAATCTTTCTTTTACCTTTTATATAATATGGATGATATGATGTGATATTTTATATGATATTATATGAGGTGGATGATATGATCTGAGAGATCTACCAAAAACATACACACTCAATATGATGACTTTGGATGAAAATAAGAAGTAGAAGAGGAAGTAGCATGGACTGAGATATGTCTTTTGTTTGCATCATGAGACCCAAGGACACTATGTCCATTTACAACACCACAGTCTTCATGCCTTCTGAGTTCACACTAATAGGGATCCCAGGCCTAGAGTCTGTGCAGTGCTGGATGGGGATTCCATTTTGTGCCATGTATCTCATGGCTATGATTGGAAACTCCTTGCTTCTCATCATCATCAAATCAGAACACAGTCTCCATCAGCCCATGTACATTTTTCTAGGCATGCTAGGAGTCACAGATATTGCTCTCAGCACAAGCATTGTGCCCAAGATGCTTGGAATCTTCTGGTTTCATGTAACAGAGATATATTTTGACTGTTGCCTGCTTCAAATGTGGCTCATCCACACATTTCAGGGAATAGAGTCAGGCATCTTGCTGGCCATGGCTCTGGACCGCTATGTAGCCATCTGTTATCCACTCAGACATGCTGCCATCTTCTCTCACCAGTTAGTCACTCAAATAGCAGCTATGGTAACACTCAGGGCTGCTGTTCTTGTAGCACCATGCCTAGTACTGATAAAGTTTCGATTACAATTTTACCATACAACAGTCATCTCTCATTCCTACTGTGAACATATGGCTGTTGTGAAACTGGCTGCAGAAAATATCAGGGTCAACAAAATCTATGGTTTGTTTGTGGCCTTCACTGTTGCTGGGCTTGACATTGTATTAATCACATTGTCCTACATACAGATATTCATCACAGTTTTTCGTTTGCCTCAGAAGGAGGCTAGGTTGAAAGCATTCAACACTTGTGTCGCTCACATCTGTGTCTTCCTCCAGTTCTACTCCCTTGGTTTCTTCTCCTTCTTTGCACATAGATTTGGTTCTCACATCCCTCCTTATATTCACATCCTTTTTTCTAGCACTTATCTGCTAGTCCCTCCATTTCTCAATCCACTTGTTTATGGTGCAAAGACCAAGCAGATCCGTGTCCATATGATAAAAATATTTTGTTCAAAAAATTTACTGTGAGAAAAACTTTTATGTTTACCTTTTTGTGAACAGGAACACTATTTCCCAACATGATAAAACAGCAGAGTCCTTGTTATTGGAAATGTTTTTCCCAATAACAACTTTTGCTCAAGTTTTATATTTAATTTTTTTTCAATTTGCAAGTATGTTAGCTATTGCCCATTAGCCCATGACAGCAGTCAATAGGATTGTGGATCATAGATGGGTAATTAGAATGATAAGCATAAAGGAGGAAAATACTGAATGTTTCTCCTTTACATTTCTCAATTTTTTTTAGTACTTGCTTGAGTGTACTCTTGTAAACATCTAGCCGTGGAAAGATTCACAAATTGTGCATCTCTCAATGAATTTAGATATGCCCAAGGCTTAATGTTCTGCAGTATCCAAGTACTCAATAAATCTAGTTCTTGATTTTGTTTCTTGGTCATCTGGGTCTTCTTTTAAAAAAAATGGAGGAAGTATATGTTAACAGTTCTTATCAAAAACAAAACAAACAGAAATTATATCTCTATGTTTGTATGAGAAAATAAAGTCTAAAAATTTCAGTATATGCAGGGTCATACATAAAGTTATAGGCACAAAACTCATAAGCAGTAAGCTCATTAGCAGTAAAATTATTCATTTTAATTAATTCATCAAATGCTATCAAATTCTTAAGCCATTATAAATACTATGCTACAGAATAGTAGCATAGAGGTAAATTTGATGCAGTGATCAATTTTCATGAGTTTGTAAACTTTGTATCCTTTTTATTTCTTAGTGAACAAGAGGGAAACAGAGACATGGTAATGAGAGAGAAGTGGTAATAGCATGCACAAATTAATCTCCAGATTTTGTAGGAAATTAAATATCTAGAGGACAAGAGTGTCAGTCTCACTTTTTTGAGAAATGTCCAATCTTCATGGTAATTTTTTGAATCTGACTCCCTTGGGTCCAGGTGTGGAAAATCACAACTGTCTGCTCTCTCAAGAGCAGGGAATAAGGAAGCTCCAGGACAAATCATGAATGCCATCACTCTCCCAAGCGCTGAGATTTGAGCAGGAAATGGGAAAATACTAGGCGGTAGAGATGGTAATCAGTAGCAGCAATAGAGACAAATACAATTTATAAACCATGTCAACTATTCATAACTTAGGAATACTTAGTGACTTTTTTCTTCAACTTTAGGTTTTAATACAACTCTGGGACAACAGGAAAAAGAAATCTAAGTATATTCTCCTCTCTGTGAAATAGATACTAAAATCAACCTTAAATTTATGGCCTAAAGTTTTTATCCTATCATAGCAAAGGAGATTTTAGCAATTTGGGAAACTATTCCAGAACAGTTTTTAGTTAACAATCAGGGAAAGTGCACATTTGGGTATATAATTTGATAATATCAATTAAAATTTAAAATGAGTAGAACCTTCAGTGCCAGGCAACATGGAAGACTATAAAATCAAATGTTGAAAATTGTTACAACTAAATGGGTGAGATTTGGGGAAAAAATATTGTTTTTAAATTAATATTTCTGTAATCTGTGAAGTTTTTAAAATAAGGTACAAGAATAAAATGTTGCATACTAAATATGAGTATCACAATGGCTAAATACAAAATGAGGTGAGTTTTTCTGGTATAGTAAGGGGAAATTTAAGCAAAAAATGATTAGAAAAAACGGCATGTGATATTGTTTTCAACCCTAAATTGTAAAACTTTGAGAATTAAGAAATGATTCTTAGATGTCTTACAATATACTTCTTTAGCATTCATAATTTCCTTTATACCATCTGAAACAAGTAATTATAAACCTTTTGAATATACAATTCCCAAGAATAAAATTACCTACCAAAATATACACTCTTATAAACTATTTACTCATGACTTCACAACTGCTGGACTTTATCAGACTTTAAATCTTTAGCAGTCTGAGGGATGAAAAGATGAAATCTCATTGTTGATTAAACTTTTATTCTCCTATTAATAAGTTTGGGCATGTTTTGCTGTTTACTGAATGGGCAGTATAATGGGGGGCAATAAAGAGTGGGGGTTGTACCACACACCAATGTACACCTTATCTTTGACAAAGGAGGCAAGAATATACAATGGAGAAAAGACAATTTCTTTAACAAGTGGTGCTGGAAAAACTGGTCAACCACTTGTAAAAGAATAAAACAAGAACACTTTCTTACACCATACACAAAAATAAACTCAAAATGGATTAAAGATCTAAATGTAAGACCAAAAACTATAAAACTCCTAGAGGCAAACATAGGCAAAACACTCTCTGACATAAATCACAGCAGGATCCTCTATGACCCACCTCCTGAGTAATGGAAATAAAAGCAAAAATAAACAAATGGGACCTAATTAAACTTAAAAGCTTTTGCACAATGAAGGAAATTATAAGCAAATTGAAAAGACAGCCTTCAGAATGGGAGAAAATAATAGCAAATGAAGCAACAGACAAAGAATTAATCTCAAAAATATACAAGCAGCTCATGCAGCTCAATACCAGAAAAATAAATAATGAATCAAAAATTGGGCCAAAGAACTAAACAGAAATTTCTCCAAAAAAGATATATGGATGGCTAACAAACACATGAAAAGATGCTCAACATCACTCATTATCAGAGAAATGCAAATCAAAGCCACCATGAGTTATCATCTCACACCAGTCAGAATGGCTGCCATCAAAAAATCTACACACAATAAATGCTGGAGAGGGTGTGGAAAAAAGAGAACCCTCTTACACTGTTGGTGGGAATGCAAACTAGTATAGCCACTATGGAGAACAGTGTGGAGATTCCTTAAAAAAACTGGAAATAGAACTGCCATCAGTTCAGTTCAGTTACTCAGTCATGTCCGACTCTTTGTGACCCCATGAATTGCAGGATGCCAGGCCTCCCTGTTCATCACCAACTCCGAGTTCACTCAGACTCACGTCCATCGAGTCATTGATGCCACCCAGCTATCTCATCCTCTGTTGTGGCCCTTCTCCTCCTGCCCCCAATCCCTTCCAGCATCAGAGTCTTTTCCAAGGAGCCGACTCTTCACATGAGGTGGCCAAAGTACTGGAGTTTCAGCTTTAGCATCAGTCCTTCCAAAGAACACCCAGGACTGATCTTTAGAATGGCCATGCTACCTAGCAATCCCACTATTGGGCATACACACCAAGGATACCAGAATTGAAAGAGACCCATGTACTCCAGTGTTCATCACAGCACTGTTTACAATAGCTAGGATGTGGAAGCAACCTAGATGTCTATCAGCAGATAAATGGATAAGAAAGCTGTGGTACATATACACAATGGAATATTACTCAGCTATTAAAAAGAACACATTTGAATCAGTTCTAATGAGGTGGATGAAACTGGAACCTATGATACAGAGTGAAGTAAGTCAGAGAGAAAAACACCAATACAGTATATTAACGCATATATATGGAATTTAGAAAGACGGTAACAATGACACTATATGCGAGACAGCAAAAGAGACACAGATATAAAGAACAGACTTTTGTACTCTGTGGGAGAAGGCAAGGGTGGGATGGTTTGAGAGAATAGCACTGAAACATGTATATGACCATATGTGAAATAGATCACCAGTCCAGGTTTGATGCATGAGACAGGGCACTCAGGACTGGGGCCCTGGGACGACCCTGAGGGATGGGATGGGGAAGGACGTGGGAGGGGTTTCAAGATGGGGGACACACGTACACTCATGGTTGATTTATGTCAATGTATGGCAAAAACCACGACAATATTGTAAAGAATTAGCCTCCAATTAAAATTAATTATTTTTTTTTAAAAATGCCAAGATTGTGGCATCCAGTCCCATCAGTTCATGGCAAATAGAAGGGGAAAAAGTGGAAGCAGTGACAGATTTTCTTTTCTTTAGCTCTAAAATCACTGTGAATGGTGACTGCAGCCATGAAATTAGAAGACCATTGCTTCTTGGCAGGAAAGCTATGACAAACCTAGACAGTGTATTAAAAACCAAAGACATCACTTTGCCAACAAAGTTCCATATAGTCAAGGCTATGGTTTTCCAGTAGTCATGTATGGATGTGAGAGCCTGACAACAAAGGCAGAGTGTCAAAGAATTGGTGCTTTTAAACTGTAGTGCTGGAGAAGACTCTTGAGAGTCCTCTGGAAAGCAAGAAGATCAAACCAGTCAATTTTAAAGGAAATCAACACTGAATAATCTTTGGAAGGACTGAAACTGAAGCTGAAATTCCAATACTTGGGCCACGTTATGTGAACAGTTGACTGATTGGAAAAGACCTTGATGGTGGGAAAGATTGAAGGCAGAAGGAGAAGAGGGCAACAGAGGATGAGATGGTGGGATGGCTTCACCAATTCAATGGATATGAACTTGGGCAAACTCTGGGAGATGGTGAGGGACAGGGAGGCCTGGCATGCTGCAGTCCATGGGTTTGCAAAGAATCAGACACAACTTGGTCACTGAACAACAAAACAACTTTTATTTGAACAAGTACACATTGATACCTCTTCCTTATTAAAAATAATATTCTGTGGCCTATTCATGTTGATGTATGGTAAAAATCATCACAATATTGTAAAGTAATTATTCTCCAATTAAAATGAATAAATTAACTTAAAAAAAAAGAGTGGGAATTCTAGAGCAGTAGTCTTCAACCATATTCACTCTAATACTCCTTAAATTTTTAAAACCAATTATGTATCAATTATTATATTTTAATGTTGACATCTAACATTTTTCACCTTAACTCTAAATAGATTTAAAATATATTATTTTACAATATTTTATTGCAATGTGATTTCAATACATTTCTGCTAAGTCTTTGGATCTGCAATATATCTTTTCTGTGTAAAAATGATAAATGTGTACCAATTTTACAAAAATCAGTTCTCATTGTTTAAATCAGATTGACATTGTTAGAAAAAGTCCAAATTTATTCTTTAAGTCAAACATGTTACTACGCCCTCCACATTTATGTTTTCTTTTAATTCATAGAAAGAAGCAAAGAAGAGAATAAGAATGAGGAGAAGAGGGAAAAGAGGGTGGGGTGTGAGGGAAAGAAGGAAAGAAGGCTAAAAGGAGGTTAGTTCAAGAGCAGAGCTCTGCTGAAAGTCTGATACTCTCTACCGGAACTTTCCTAACCCTGCCATCAGAGAAGAGAGACATATTCTTGAAATAGTCTCCTGGCACAGAGAGAACATGATGTCAAAATTATGCTTTTCATCTAAATCTGAAATAATTAAAATACTTATTGGGGCAGAAATATTACAGAAACAAAAGAGACTAAATATGAAACAGTAGAGACTAGTGAAGACTGAGCAATGGAAGAGACTTTTCCCTGTACAAAAAAGGCAGAAGCTATGCAGTTCCAGCCAATTCTTTTTTTTTAAAACCATTTATCATTTATTTATTATTATTATTATTTTTACTTTACAATATTGTATTGGTTTTGCCATACATCAACGTGAATCCACCACACGTATACACGTGTTCCCCATCCTGAACCCCCCTCCCACCTCCCTCCCCTCAAGAATAAAAGTCTTATGTTAATGTATTTTCAAACAGAACTACATATTTAAAATTTTACACCATTAAGAACAATACTGATCTGATTATTTGAGTAAATGTCTCACATACATTAACATTTGTATTCTTCTTGTATAAATACTAAGCATGGAAATGCTAGGGCATTTGTTATGTGCAAGACTAACTTTTAAAACAAATTTCAAACTGCTCTCACTAATGGCCATACAATTTTATGCTCTCATCAGCTGTGTATGAGAGTTCTGGATGTTCCTCATTATCACCAATGATTGGCAATATCAATCTTTAAATCTTGATCTATTGTAGTTGATGAGTAATTACATCTGATCATAATTTTAATTTGCATCCTCTAAAAGATAAAGATGCTGTGGTTCTTTTCATGTGCTTAAATGCCATATGTGTATTTTTGTGTGCCTATGTTAAGTAATTTAAAAATCTCTGTGATGTACTTTTAGAAATATTCCTAAATATTTCTTAATACTTCTGGGCTTCCCTGGTGGCCCAGTGATAAATAATCCACCTGCCAATGCAGGAGGACTGGTTTGATCCCTGGGTGGGGAAGATCCCCTGGAGAAGGAAATGGCAATCCACCCCAGGATTCTTGTTTGGAAAATACCATGGACAGAGGAGCCTGGTGAGCCATAGTCCATGGAGTCACAAAGATTTGGGCATGACTGAGCACAGCACAGCTATCTAGTAAGGATGCATTTCTGGGTTTATGTGTATTTTATTAATTAGTTTTCTATCTCTAGCTTCTTCAATTGCAATAATAATTGTAACTTTACACTATGCTCTCTTCTGTATTACAATACCATCTCATGAGGGGCAAAAATTTGAAGAGTTATTAAATAAAGCCATTTTACCCTAATCTTTTTAATTGTTGTGAATGTTTAAACATATCCTGGATTTAAAGAAAAAAATGACTATCTATGTATTTTGCTTCCCTGGTAGATCATATGGTAAAGAATCTGCCTGTAATGCAGGAGATGCAGGTTCAATCCCTGGGTTGGGAAGATCCCCTGGAGAAGGAAATGGCAACCTACTCCGGTATTCTTGCCTGGAGAATTCCATGGACAGGGGAGCCTGATGGGCTACAGTCCATGGGGTCACAAAGAGTCAGACACGACTGACTGACTAATACCTTCACACTCACGTATTTTGCAAATATTGCCTCCCAGTCTCTGGTTTTATTTGACTCTTTCTATAGCATGCTAGGGCTTCCCTGGTAGCTCAGAGGGTAAAGCATCTGCCAGCAATGCAGGAGACCTGGGCTTGATCCCTGGCTCAGGAAGATCCCCTGAAGAAGGGCATGTCAACCCACTCCTGTGTTCTTGCCTGGAAAATCCCATGGACGGAGAAGCGTGGTAGGCTACAATCCATAATGTTGCAAAGAGTTGGACATGACTGAGCAATTTCACTTTCACTTTTCATGGCATATTTTTAATTTTCATGAAGTCTAATATTAATCAGCCTATACTCTTGTTTTATGTTTTTTGGTCTTTTCTAAGAAATCGTTGCCTAAATGATCACAAAAATGCTGTTTACTCCTAGCAATTGTATAATTTTAGATCTTACATTTAGGTTTATAATCAATTTCAAGTTATTATTATTTGTTAAGAAAAAAATTAATTTTTTAAAATGACTACCCTGTTGTTTAAACATTATTTGTATAAAGTACTATTTTCCATTGAATTATCTCAGCATCATTTTTGAGACTCAATTGATTTTTTAGTATAGGGATTAATAACAACTTCATAATTTATGGATTTTGGCACTTTAGCAGATTTTGGAGATTCAAGTCACTCAATGACTAGCTTTTTTAAAATAAGAAATGGACAGAAAATAGGTCTTAAGTCTTACTCTGCTGAGGGCCTAGTTTGCAAGATTGATGGATGCTTCATAATGAATACATACCCACAATTTTGGTAAAAAAGTCAAAATTTATGGCACTCTGTATTAAAGAATATTG
>NW_011493225.1:17247-17543 GCF_000754665.1 Bison bison bison | reverse complement strand
GCTATTTCTCCACTGGTAGTTCCAGTTAGGCATGTAATCTGTGGGTTTTTGTTTGTTTCCTCCTGGATATGTTGCCCTCTGAGATTCCAAAACTGCCCACAGACCCACCAGTGAGTGGTTTTCCTGGTATTTGGAAACATCTCCTCCTTCACGACTCCCTCCCCAGGACAGGTATCCGTCCTTAACTCTTTTGTCTCTTTTTTATCTTTTATATTTTGTTCTGTCTCCTTTCAAAGAGAATGGGCTGCCTTTCTGGGTGCCTGGTGTCCTCTGCCAGCGTTCAGAAGCTGTTTTGT
>NW_011493225.1:12423-12869 GCF_000754665.1 Bison bison bison | reverse complement strand
CAAGGGACTCTCTAGCACCACAATTTAAAAGCATCACTTCTTCCATATTCAGCCTTCTTTATGATTCAACTCTCACATCTGTACATGACTGCTAGAAAAACCATAGCTTCACTATATGGAACTTTGTGAGTAAAGTGATGTCTCTGCTTTTTAATATGCTGTCTGACTGTGCTCAGTTGTGTCCTACTCTTTGCGGCCACGTGGACTGTAGCCCACCAGGCTTCTCTGTCCATGGAATTTTCCAGCCAGAATACTGGAGTGAGTTGCCATTTCCTACTCCAGTATATCTTCCCCACACAGGAATCGAACCCATGTATCTTGTGTCTCCTGCATTGGCAGGTGGATTCCTTACCACCAGTGCCACCTGGGAAGTCTAATATGCTGTTAGGCTTGTCATAGTTTCAGTTCAGTTCAGTTCAGTCGCTCAGTCATGTCCGATTCTTTGC
>NW_011493225.1:9484-9791 GCF_000754665.1 Bison bison bison | reverse complement strand
TTTGTTGTTCCATGTTTGATTTAACTATTGCTTCTTAACCTGCATACAGGTTTCTCAGGAGCCATGTAAGGTGGTCTGGTACTCCTGTCTCTTTAAGAATTTAATTAATTTAAAAGTTACAAAACTAAAACTCTGTCCCCATCAAAAAATAAACTTCCCCTTTCCCCATTTCACCCAAGCCCTGCTAACTACCATCGTACTCATTGTCTCTGTAATTTTGACTAGTCTAGGTATCCCAGCAAAGACCCTGATGCTGGGAAAGATTGAGGGCAGGAGGAGAAGGGGATGACAGAGGATGAGATGGTTG
>NW_011493225.1:8369-9384 GCF_000754665.1 Bison bison bison | reverse complement strand
AAAACTCTATTAGTCTTTGCCCTGCTTCATTCCGTATTCCAAGGCCAAATTTGCCTGTTACTCCAGGTGTTTCTTGACTTCCTACTTTTGCATTCCAGTCCCCTATAATGAAAAGGACATCTTTTTTGGGTGTTAGTTCTAAAAGGTGTTGTAGGTCTTCATAGAACTGTTCACTTTCAGCTTCTTCAGCATTACTGGTTGGGGCATAGACTTGGATTACTGTGATATTGAATGGTTTGTGTTGGAAATGAACAGAGATCATTCTGTCATTTTTGAGATTGCATCCAAATACTGCATTTCAGACTCTTGTTGACCATGATGGCTACTCCATTTCTTCTGAGGAATTCCTGCCCGCAGTAGTAGATATAATGGTCATCTGAGTTAAATTCACCCATTCCAGTCCATTTTATTTCGCTGATTCCTAGATTGTCAACATTCACTTTTGCCATCTCTTGTTTGACCACTTCCAATTTGCCTTGATTCATGGACTTAACATTCTAGGTTCCTATGCAATATTGCTCTTTACAGCATCGGACCTTGCTTCTATCACTAGTCACCTCCACAGCTGGGTATTGTTTTTGCTTTGGCTCCATCCCTTCATTCTTTCTGGAGTTATTTCTCCACTTATCTCCAGTAGCATATTGGGCACCTACTGACCTGGGGGATTCCTCTTTCAGTATCCTATCATTTTGCCTTTTCATACTGTTCATGGCATTCTCAAGGCAAGAATACTGAAGTGGTTTACCGTTCCCTTCTCCAGTGGACCACATTCTGTCAGATCTCTCCACCATGACCCACCCATCTTGGTTTGCCCCAAGGGCATGGCTTAGTTTCATTGAGTTAGACAAGGCTGTCTTCCTATTGTGATTAGATTGACTAGTTTTCTGTCATAGTTTGCTTCCAAGGAATAAGTGTCTTTTAATTTCATGGCTACAGTCACAATCCACAGTGATTTTGCAGCCCAGGAAAATAAAATCTGTCACCGCTTCCACTTTTCCACCTTCTATTTGCCATG
>NW_011493225.1:7756-8125 GCF_000754665.1 Bison bison bison | reverse complement strand
CATATAAATATTAATCTCAAATGCAGTAGTTGTCTTTTTGTGCATGGCTTCTTTCAGTTAGCATAATGTCCTTGGGGTTGATCCATATTGTTGCATGTGTCAGAATTTTCTCACTTTTTAAGGCTAAAGAATGTTGGATATACCACAATTTGCTTGTCTGTTACCTGTTGATGGACATTTGGGTAACTTCCACATTTTGGCTAAGTTGAATAATGCCAAACAAGGTTGTAAAAATATATCTTGGAGATTTTGTTTTCAATTCTTTTGAGTATATACTCAGAAGTAGAATTTTTGGTATGTAAAGTAATTAAATGGCAGCCCACTCCAGTATTCTTGCCTGTAGAATCCCATGGATGGAGGAGCCTGGTG
>NW_011493225.1:4529-6162 GCF_000754665.1 Bison bison bison | reverse complement strand
GGCGACTCATTTCATACATGATATTATACATGTTTCAATGCTATTCTCCCAAATCTCCACACCCTCTCCCTCTCCCACAGAGTCCATAAGACTGTTCTATACATTGGTGTCTCTTTTGCAGTCTCGTACACAGGGTTATTGTTAACATCTTTCTAAATTCCATATATATGCATTAGTATACTGTATTGGTGTTTTTCTTTCTGGCTTACTTCACTCTGTATAATAGGTTCCAGTCTCATCCATCTCATTAGAACTGATTCAAATGTATTCTTTTTAATGGCTGAGTAATACTCCATTGTGTATATGTACCACAGCTTTCTTATCCATTCATCTGCTGATGGGCATCTAGGTTGCTTCCATGTCCTGGCTATTATAAACAGTGCTGCAATGAACATTGGGGTACACGTGTCTCATTTAATTTGTATAATGCTTTCAAGGTTAATCTATATTGTAGCATGTATCAGTACTTCATTCTTTTCATGACTGAGTAACATTCCATTGTATGGATATACTGCAATTTGTTTAGATATTTGTCAGTTGGTGGATGTATGAGTTAGCTACACATTTTGCTTATTATGAATAATGATGCTATGAACATTTGTATACATAGAGGTATATCTCCATTTCTCTTGGATATATACCTAGGAATGGAGTTGCTGTGTCATATGGTTATCTGATGTTTAATTGCTTGAAGAACTACAGACTGTTTCCCAAAGTGACTGCATAATTTTATATTCCCACCTGCAGTGTATGAGGATTCCTTTTTCTCCACATCCTCCTTGACACTTGTCATTATTTGACTTCTGTATAGCCATCCTGGTGGTTATGAAACAATATTAAATAAATAGTTTTGACATCTATTTCCTTGATGACTAATGATGTTGAGCATCTTTCTATGTACTTTTTGGTCATTGTGTATCTTTCTTGGATAAATGTCTACTAGGATCCTATTTTTTTACATATATACATATATATATATGTTATTAACATATATATATATATATTTGTTATTAAGTTATGAGTTTCTATATATCCTGAAAACATTTTTATCATATGTATGATTTGCAAATATTTTATTCCATTCTGTGGATTGTCTTTTCATTTTATTCATTGTGTCCTTTGAAGCACAGATTTGAAAAATTTTGTTGACATCAAAATTACTTGTCTTTATTCTATTCATAATATATACGTAATGTATAAGAATCACTTGCCAAATCCAAGATTGTAAAGATTTACACATTTTTTTAAGAATACTATAATTTTAATTCTTAAATTTGGTAGTTTGATCCATTTTGAATTACTTTTTGTGTATGGTGTCATGTTAGGGAACAATTCTTTTGCATGTAGATGTCCAGTTGACCCAATATCCCTTGAAGAGACTATTATTTCCTCATAGAATGGTCTTGTCATCCTTGTCAAAAATCAGTTGGCCAGAGACCCATGGTTTTATTTCTTTGAAAGTGAACGTCACTCAGTCAGGTCTGACTCTTTGAGACCCCATGGACTGTAGCTTACCAGGCTCCCCAGTCCATGGAATTCTCCCAGCAAGAATACTGGAATGGGTAGCCATTCTGTCCTCTAGGGGATCTTCCCAACCCAGGGACTGAACTTGGGTCTTCTGCTTTGAAGGTGG
>NW_011493225.1:3096-4429 GCF_000754665.1 Bison bison bison | reverse complement strand
ACTATGAAGAGGATTTTCAACTCATATATTTGGTAAAGCACTGTATCTAGAATATAAAAAGAATACTCAAAATGCAATAATAAGAAGAAAAAACTAAATGTAAAATGGACAAATGGTTTAGGCAGACATGTTACCAAATTGGGCATCCCTGATGGCTCAGTGGCAAAGAATCCACCTGCCAATGCAAGAGATGTGGGTTTGCTCCCTGAGTTGGGAAGATCCCCTGGAGAAGGAAATGGTGACCCACTCCAGTATTCTTGCCTGGAGAATCCCATGGACAGAGGAATCTGGCGGGCTACAGTCTATAGGGTCACAAGAGTCAGACATAACTTAGTGACTAAAAAACAATAACAACAACGTGTCATTTAAGGCCAGTGTTTTCTTTTTGATTTTCTATCTGGATAATGGATAATCTGTCTGTCAATGTAATTGGGGTGTTAAAATTCCCCACAACTATTTTGTTAGTGTAAATTTCTCCTTTCATTTTTATTAATATTTGCTATATGTATTTAGGTGCTCCTGTGTTTCAATGCATATATATTTAATATTGTGGTACCTTCTTGTGGGATTGATCCCTTTATCATTATGTAATGTCCTTCTTTGATTCTTATTACATCTTTGTTTTAAATCTGTTTTGTATAAGATAAGCATTGCTAGCCCAGCTTTTTTTTTTTTTTCATTTCTATTTACATGGAGGCGTTTTCCATCTCCTCACTTTCACTCTGTCTTTAGATCTGGAGTCTGTAGTAGGGAGTGTGTAGGTGGGCTTTGTTTTTTATTCATTCCAACCACACTATATCTTTTGAATGGAACATGCAGTTTATTTACCTTTATTTATTTGTAGGTGTGTACTTGTTGCCATATTCTTAATTGTTTGGGGGTTGTTTTGCAATCTTTTTTTTCTTCTTTTGCTCTCTGCCCTTGGAATTTGATGACTATCTTTATTGTTATATTTGGATTCCTTTTTCTTTTTATGTGTGTGTATCTATTTTAGGGATTTAGTTTGTGGTTACTGTAAGATTCATATCATATGTATATGATGCATCATATGCATTTCTCATGATGTAATCTGCATATAAATTAAATAAGCAGAGTGACAATATACAGCCTTAAGATATTCCTTTCCTGATTGGAACCAATTTGTTGTTCCATGTCCAGTTCTAACTGTTTCTTCTTGACTTGCATACAGATTTCATAGGAGGCAGGTCAGGTGGTCTGGTATTCCCGTCTCTTTAAGAATTTCCCACAGTTTCTTCTGATCCACACAGTCAAAGGCTTTAGCGTAGTCAATAAAGCAGAAGTAGATGGTTTTCTGGAACTCTGTTGCTTTCTC
>NW_011493225.1:0-1471 GCF_000754665.1 Bison bison bison | reverse complement strand
AGGAGGGTGTTTGCTATGACCAGTGCATTTTCTTGGCAAAACTCTGTTAGCCTTTGCCCTGCTTTATTCTCTACTCCAAGGCCAAATTTGCCTGTTACTCCAAGTATTTCTTGACTTCCTACTTTTGCATTCCAGTCCCCTATAATGAAAGGACTTGTAGCTTGTTGCCACACCAAACTCTGTAGGTACAGATCATCATGTAGAAATAAATTGGTTATTATAGATGTTCTGGCTTCCCATGTGGTGCTAGTCATAAGGAACCCTCCTGCCAACATAGGAGACATTAGAGATACAAGTTACATTCCTGGGTCTTGAAGATCCCCTGGAGAAGGGAATGGCAACCCACTCCAGTATTCTTTCCTGGAGAATCCTATGGACAGAGGAGTCTGGCAAGCTACAGTCCATAGGGTCCCAATGAGTTAGACGTAACTATAGTGACTTAGCAAGCACAGACGTAGATGTTCTATTTCATCTTTTGCATATGAATGCATTCATTTGCTTCTGGATTTCAGAGATACATCTTTAAGATTATTAAATGAGAGCTACTTTCTTGTTTATGATTTGGGTTCTCTCTGTGGGGCAGCCTGTGTACTGCTGTCTCATTTTTATCTTACTCTTAGTGTTATACCTCATTCCTAATTACAAGATACTATCCAGTTTAATAATACAAACTCATGCATGATGGGCCTTTTTTTCTAATGGTGTATTTCATTGAGTTTAAGAACTGTGTACACCTTCAATACCATATACTTGCAATTTTTTTCCAGATTAATTACAACTGTTTTATATTCCCTATTATCTTGAATGTGAAAAAGTCTAACAAGTAGCCAAATTACATCACTCTTTTGTTTTTGTCAGGGAATAAGCCTTTGTCATTAATTTATAATAATAGCACTGTATGAATAAAATATATAGTGCATATTATTGAAGAATAGAGCCACTGAAAATACTAGTCACCCCTCTCTTTCAGTATTTCCTGGCACTCAGCTTGAGTTAATAAATGTATAGTCATGCTTTGAGTATTTACTATAAAGCATAGAAATAGATACTACTAAGTCTACATTGGAGAAGGCAATGGCACCCCACTCCAGTACTCTTGCCTGGAAAATCCCATGGATGGAGGAGCCTGGTGGGCTGCAGTCCATGGGGTCACTAAGAGTCTGAAACGACTGAGTGACTTCACTTTAACTTTTCACTTTCATGCATTGGAAAAGGAAATGGCAACCCACTCCAGTATTCTTCCCTGGAGAATCCCAGGGACTCGGGAGCCTGGTGGGCTGCCATCTATGGGGTCACACAGAGTCGGACACGACTGAAGCGACGCAGTAGCAGCAGCAGCAGCAAGTCTACATTATTTTACATTATGCATACACCATTGACTGCTATGAGGGCAACATAATGACTGCTTGTATTTATAAGAATGTGAATTCCTTTTTTTATGAAGACTATACATTTTAAATGTTTCATAGTA
>NW_011493224.1:16437-20421 GCF_000754665.1 Bison bison bison | reverse complement strand
CACACAGTAAAGAGATATAGTCCCCAATTTCATCCAATCTGAAAACAGAAAAGTGATTGAGAAATACCATTACAATGGAGGATGGTAAACTTTTGGAAAAATCCTAGGATATTCCTTTCTCTTTCTGTTTACATTAAAATTTCAGAATGCAGATTATCAGAGGATGAGAGAGTCAATTCCTAGGCAGGTTAATAAGAAGTCTGGGGTTCGCTGAGGAGGGGAGTGGGGTCTGGGGTTCTCAAGGAGAAGGAAAGGACACACCTTTTTCTTTTTCTTTTTCTCTATATTCCTTAGTCTTAGTCACATAAAATGGTCTTTTATTTTTTTTCTTTAAACCCAGAATTGATGATTACACAACTCAGTTTAAACTCTGTACTAGGGATTATACAACAACAGTGTATCCTGCTTGAGGACAGTTTCTCCTTCCTCAAAACCTTCTGACTAATCTTGATATTTTAGAATGTAAATTACGGGAGTGAGTCTGGTAGGATCTTTTTATTGTTAAATTCTAATCATCCTGTTATCCTAAAATGTAACTTGTGGGAGTGGGTCTGATAAAATTTTCACAAACTTGAGATATCCCTTTGATTTATTGTAATAATTTAAAAGTATACAACTCCCTTGCTAACACTAGTGAGGGGGGCACTCTTCGTCCCCCTTCTGATGTCTATGTCAGAAGCTTTCTCTGCCCCTTTTCTTACTTTAATAAAACTCTACCACACAAAAGCTCTTGAGTGATCAAGTCTAGTCCCTGGTCCTGAAGCTAAACCTTTTTCTTCAGAGATCATGAATCTGACATTGTTCACGGTAAGCTATCAAGAACATCTTATCAGAGAACATTTCTGAAGACCAAAAGTGTTTCTAAACACACCAAAAATTGCATTTAAGAGTTTCTGCTGCTAAGTCACTTCAGTCGTGTCGGACTCTGTGCGACCCCATAGACGGCAATGCACCAGGCTCTGCCGTCCCTGGGATTCTCCAGGCAAGAACACTGGAGTGGGTTGCCATTTCCTTCTCCAATGCATGAAAGTGAAAAGTGAAAATGAAGTCGCTCAGTCATGTCCGACCCTCAGCGACCCCATGGACTGCAGCCTTCCAGGCTCCTCCGTCCATGGGATTTTCCAGGCAAGAGTACTGGAGTGGGGTGCCATTGCCTTCACCATTTAAGAGTTGACTACTATGCAAATCAAAATATGAAAATAGAATAATTACGGTGGTTTGTAGGGGAAAAAAGAAAAAGCCAGGAAACATCATGTGAAGTATTTGTATACTTGTGAATGCTTGGTGCTATGATCAATGGCAGTGGAAGACTTGGGTTCAAGCTTACATTTGACCAAAGAATGACATCAGAATTGACTCATATTTCACAGGACAAAAATACTATATTGAAAATTACTGAACAAGTAATCTAACAAGGTTTGGGAAAACATCAGTTGCATAAACATTGGCCCTAGTAGTTGAAATTTGTGTCAGTGGTCCAAAGATTTGGTATCTCTAGAAATACATTAGGTGTAAGCCCGATAGTTACTAGTCAAATGCCCTCTATCTCACCACTTTTTAGCAAAACTATGGGAAGCCTCTGGAGACAAAAGAAACCAACATTTATAAGGGGAGAGTAGAGGGAATAAAAAAAAGAAAGAATGAAATGTAGGAAACAGAAAATGACAGAACTTAATAAGGAGGAGGGCATAATAACATTTGAAAAGAAAGTGTAGACACCCAGGAGAAGGTCAAGCCCATAGACAACATACAGATAAAAAGGTAGAGAAATTAAAAAAAAAAAAAAAGGTAGAGAAATAAAAGAGACACTAAAAAAGGAGGGTTTTCATAAGGCATTTGGGAGCAAAAAGGTGTCTGAAAATTTACCTAAATTGTCCTGCGATATGTCTGAAAAAGAAAATGGAAGGATCAATGTAAATATATTGTGAGGGAAACACAAAGAAAATCTAGTGTTCTAGAAAAAAATATATTTTAACACGAAACAAATCAGGATGCAGATAAACACAAAAACATAGTTTGCAAATGTACACACACAAACATACAGACATGGGCTGAAAGCTCACACTTATCCAGAGAATAGTCTATAGCAGTGAAAAGAGAACTAGAAGAAGAGAATTTACTGAATGAGAAATATCTTAGGAATGTTATATTTGATGACTACCTTTTAAAAGTGTTCTTAATACCTTTTGATATTACTGAGACTTTTAGTATTTAACTTGCTAGGTTTTGAAGGTACTGGCTACCTTAACTTCAAGAGAATTGTAGTATTAATGCCAGTAGTGAGAGGTCTAAATAAAATGACCAAAGTTTCTCTTGAAGAATACATTATGCATCAGAAACTTTAAAACTGCCAAACTTATTAGATATATTAGTAATAAAATTTATCTGAACAAATGGAACTGTGAGCATTGATTTCTTGGACAAGACAAATGAAAGAGGTAGAAATGGGGGAAACTGAGCAACACATGAAGATGGCAGACATCAGTTGGAAAACTAAGAGAGTAAGATGAAATCATGCAATAATATGAATGTGGAGGTTGAGGAAGATGATCATTGATAGTTGAATACAAAGGAGCAAGTTACAGATGAAACAACTAAGAAGATGCAAAAGCAATTTTGACTTTTTTTTTCCTGTGCAATCTTATTGAGGGAAAAAAAGAAGTGAAAAACAATTCAAAAGAAGCCAGTCTTTATAGGGGAAGCATGGTGTGGAGTATAAAAGGAAAGAACGGGAAAAGATGGAAGTTAGGTAACATAAAATAACAACATTTTTTTAAGGTGCAAGGAACAGCTGAAACAACAATTAAGCATATGTGAAAATATTTTTGACTTACCTTTTTCCTGGGCAATCTTATCTGAGAGAAAAAAAAGAAGAGAGAAGAAATTAAAAGACGCCAGTATCTTAGGGGAAGATTGGTATGGAGTACAAAGGAAAGAATGGGAAAAGATATAATTCAGATAATAAAAAATGACAGAACTGGTTTTTTTTTTAAGATACAAGTTACAGATGAAACAACGACCAAGAACAGGTGAAAAAATTTTGACTTGCCTTTTTCTTGTTTAATCTTATCTGAAACAAAAAAGAAGAGAAAAACAATTCAAAAGAAGCCAATTTTTATAGGAGAAGCATATGGTAAAGTAAAAGAAAGAAAGAGTGGGAAAAGATGAAAGGTAACAGAAAATGACAGAACTTTTTTTTAAGGTGCAAGCAGCAGATGAAACAACAGCTAAGAACATGCAAACAAATGTTTTGACTTGTGTCTTTTCTGTTTAAACTTATGTGAAAAAAAAAAAAGAGGGAAAAATATTTCATCAAAATGCAGCCCCAATGTCAAAAAAGGAGGGCAGAAATTTGAAACCTAAGTTTTTAAGTTATAGTCTGTAGTTTACTCTGTAGGTCAATTGACCAATATTTTAGACGGTGGAAAGGTGATGCTCCACAGGACAACCTACAGTCAGGGGCAATGCTGTATTACATCCCACCACCCCCACCTCCAACACCTGGAGCAAATGTAGCAAAGACAGATAATGACTCAACCAGAGGAAGTAGAATAGGACTATTAGGGCAAACTATCAATCATTCATCTTTTAGTAGACCTTCTTTTTTTGTCATAGTGGAGTGGAAAAAAACATACATACATGAGTCACATATTTAGCAAGTCATAAAGAAAATTCCTCTTGAGAAACCTGCATGCAGGTCAAGAATCAACAGTTAGAACTGGACATGGAAAAACAGATTGGTTCCAAATAGGAAAAGGAGTGCGTCAAGGCTGTATATTGTCACCCTGCTTATTTAACTTCTATGCAGAGTACATCATGAGAAACGCTGGGCTGGAAGAAGCACAAGCTGGAATCAAGATTGCCGGGAAAAATGTCAATAACCTCAGATATGCAGACGACACCACCCTTATGGCAGAAAGTGAAGAGGAACTAGAAAGCCTCTTGATGAAAGTGAAAGTGGAGAGTGAAAA
The DNA here is from genome assembly GCF_000754665.1 of Bison bison bison. NCBI lineage: Eukaryota > Metazoa > Chordata > Mammalia > Artiodactyla > Bovidae > Bison > Bison bison. Next base: position 16,450 of record NW_011493224.1, on the reverse strand, counting down.
AGTTGGCTTAAAG
>NW_011493224.1:15722-16337 GCF_000754665.1 Bison bison bison | reverse complement strand
GGATAAATAGCCTGGAGACAAGGACTGAGAAGATGCAAGAAAGGTTTAACAAGGACCTAGAAGAAATAAAAAGAGTCAATATATAATGAATAATGCAATAAATGAAATTAAAAACACTCTGGAGCCAACAAATAGTAGAATAACAGAGGCAGAAGATAGGATTAGTGAATTAGAAGATAGAATGGCAGAAATAAATGAATCAGAGAGGATAAAAGAAAAACGAATTAAAAGAAATGAGGACAATCTCAGAGACCTCCAGGACAATATTAAACGCTACAACATTCGAATCATAGGGGTTCCAGAAGAAGAAGACAAAAAGAAAGACCATGAGAAAATCCTTGAGGAGATAATAGTTGAAAACTTCCCTAAAATGGGGAAGGAAATAATCACCCAAGTCCAAGAAACCCAGAGAGTCCCAAACCAGATAAACCCAAGGCGAAACATCCCAAGACACATATTAATCAAATTAACAAAGACCAAACACAAAGAACAAATATTAAAAGCAGCAAGGGAAAAACAACAAATAACGCACAAGGGAATTCCCATAAGGATAACAGCTGATCTTTCAATAGAAACTCTTCAAGCCAGGAGGGAATGGCAAGACATACTTAAAAT
>NW_011493224.1:12003-15569 GCF_000754665.1 Bison bison bison | reverse complement strand
GTTGCAAAGAGTTGGACCCGACTAAGCAACTGAGCACAAAGAAGCCTATGGGCTTCTCAAGTGGCCCTGAATGTAAAGTACTCACCTGCAAATGCAGGAGACATAAGCAACATGGGTTCAATCCCTGGGTTGAGATGATCCCCCGGATGAGGGCATGACAATCCACTCCAGTGTTCTTGCCTAGAGAAGCCCATGGATAGAGGAGTCTGGAGGGATATGGGTCATAGGATCACAAAGAATCAGAAACAACTGAAGTGACCAAGCATGTACGCACCCACACACGCAAAGAAGCCTTCAGTATAAGTACCAGTCAGTCTAAAATACTGCGATCCAAAAGTCTACAAGCAATAAATGCTGGAGAGGGTGTGGAGAAAAGGGAACCCTCTTACACTGTTGGTGGGAATGCAAACTAGTACGGCCACTATGGAGAACAGTGTGCAGATTCCTTAAAAAACTGGAAATAGAATTGCCTTATGACTCAGCAACCCCACTTCTGGGCATACACACTGAGGAAACCAGAAGGGAAAGAGACATGTGTACCCCAATGTTCATCACAGCAGTTTATAATAGCCAGGACATGGAAGCAACCTAGATGTCCATCAGCAGATGAATAGATAAGAAAGCAGTGGTACATATACACAATGGAGTATTACTCAGCCATTAAAAAGAATACATTTGAATCAGTTCTAACGAGGTGGATGAAACTGGAGCCTATTATAAGGAGTGAAGTAAGCCAGAAGGAAAAACACCAATACAGTATACTAATGCATATATATGGAATTTAGAAAGATGGTAACAATAACCCTGTATACGAGACAGCAAAAGAGACAGTGATGTATAGAACAGTCTTATGGACTCTGTGGGAAAGGCAGAGGATGGGAAGATTTGGGAGAATGGCATTGAAATATGTATAATATCATGTACAAAATGAGTCGCCAGTCCAGGTTCGATGCACAATACTGGATGCTTGGGGCTGGTGCACTGGGATGACCCAGAGGGATGGTATGGGGAGGGAGGAGGGAGGAGGGTTCAGAATGGGGAACACATGTATACCTGTGTTGGATTCAATGCCTGTGGCGGATTCATTTTGATATTTGGCAAAACTAATACAATTATGTAAAGTTTAAAAATAAAATAAAAATACATGCCTGCTAAAAATAAAATAAAATTAAAAAAATAAAATACTATCTGTAACTGTAGACTTATTAAGGCTCTTCGGTATATGGAAGAGGTATGTTTCTAAGTTCATTAAACCTGTAAACACAATACGACTGAAAAACCATCATTAGAAAATCAAGAATGCTAAACTTTGGATGTTTATATCACTGTATTATGAAAAAATCCTTTAGGAGTATCATATGAGTATAGTTTCTCATGTCATTCACATAACATTTCAGTATTGGGAAATCTGTTGTATATTTCCTTAAATTAAAAGTTCTTCTACCAAAATCTAAAAATAAGGGCAGTTTACTAAATTAATAACTATGTCAGAATAAAAATACAAGAAAAAAATGGAACAATTACTATAGTGTGAAAGAAAATAAACCCAGTGAATACCATTAAATGTTTGTTATTTAGGGCACCTGGGTGATATGATCAAAGGCAGTGGAAGAGGGAGCCTGAATACCACACTGGAACCATGAAGGATATCTGAGTTTACATGGTCCTTAAAAGGACCACAGACCAAGAAGCTTCACTGAGAAAGAATGAAGTCTTAGTTCTCATCTCCTAAGTTTTGGGCAGATAGCAACTGTATAGTAATGGCCTTTGAACTTTGAATATATGGCACATGCACTAACAATGGACAGTTTTCAGAAAATATATGCAAAGTGTAATCATGTACCCATCAGTCTCTTCCCTTTTGTGTCACAACATTCACATGGAAACTGGCGAGACTCTACAGAATAAAAAAAGGCAGTGTTATAGGTCAGGAACCTGTGTTCTGAAAAAATAAAGGGATGGAAAAGAATGAGGACAGAGGGTAGAAAAGCAGTAATTGAGACACTTAATATGGATGATGTTTATGAAACAAAAAAAGAGAAAATAGCAGACATTGAGGGGTAGGGCATACCAAAAGATGGTGTATAGATAAAAGGAAAGGCAATGTGAAAAACTCTGAGGAAGCAGTCATGTAGAGTCTTATCGGAGTGTAAAAGTTGTCAGAGAAATTTACCAAATTTTTTCAAAAGCTGGTCAGAAAAATTAAGTGAAAAGATCCAAATAAGTTTTAGAGAACAGAAAAGAAAGAACATACAGATTTGATGAAAATTCACATGCAATGTTAAATGTACCAGGATGCAGGCCAACCCACAGAACACACACACACATGCAAGCACACACACATATACAAACTGCAGCTGAAAGCTACCCTTTTCAGGAGAATATTGGTTAGGATTACAAAAGAAAAAACTGAATGAATTTACTTAGGAAAAATGTTAGGAACAGTAGTAATATGGTAACTTTTAAAAAATGTTTCTGACATCGTGCTTTTATGCAATTTCTTTTTTTTTTTTTTTTGCAAATAATTTCTTTAAAAAATGAAAAGGAGAAAAATGAATGAACTTTCTCTATTGGAAGAAAATCATTATTTCGGCCAATTATTATCTTATAAAATTACCTTGATTCAAATTGTTAAATTTCTATTTCGTAGAGGTTAGCCCTCATAAGTTCCTTGAGTGGTACTAAATATAGAGTCAATGCTTATTGTACAAATAGTCACACTCACTGAATTAAAGGAGTCTGAACCACTACTAATAAAAAAATATCATGTTAGTTTCCTGAGTGCTTCTTTCACAAAGTTTTCAGCAACTGAGTAAACTATAACTTCTTAAAATGTAGATTTCTATTTCAATTCATGGCTAAATAAAGTTCATCTTAATTAAATCACATGAAAGTAAGGAATTGATGCTCTAGACACAGCATATGGAAATTGAAATTAAATGACCTGGGCACATGTGGGAAAAGCTTTCAAAATAGTCTCTGAGAATACCAGTACTTTAGTAATGTATGGTTAATAAATTTACATGGCATGAAGGGACCGTTTATGCCAGTTGAAACATTAAAAAATTAAAGAAATAAAAATTAAAAAACAAAATATGAAATCATAATGGAAGAAATTGAATGAGAAATAAAGATGGTGAATTTCAGTTGGAAAGACAAAATACCAAGACAAAGCCGCATAAAAGCATGCATAGAGACTTGACGACAAAGATACCAGAAAAGAATGAATCCATGACTAAGTAGGCAAGGAAGTTGTCTTTACGCTGGGAACTTGATGCTTTCCTCTTCACATAAAAAAGAAAACAGAGGGGGAGGAGCCAAGATGGCGGAGGAGTAGGACAGGGAGAACATTTTCTCCCCCACAAATTCATCAAAAGAGCATTTAAACGTCGAGTAAATTCCACAAAACAACTTCTGAATGCCGGCAGAGGACATCAGGCACCCAGAAAAGCAACCCAACTCTTCGAAAGGAGAGAGAAGAAATACAGCTCCACCCACCAGAACACCGACACAAGCTTCCCTAACCAGGAAACCTTGACAAGCCACCTGTACAAACCCACACACAG
>NW_011493224.1:7942-11903 GCF_000754665.1 Bison bison bison | reverse complement strand
AAAAAAAAGAAAAAGAACTCAAAATACATTCAAAATAATGTTCCAATATGACGAAAAAATAAAGAAAAATTTGAAAACCTCTCATAATTTACTCTTTGGTTCAACATGACCTCATTTCCTATAAGATCTGAAGACCTTTCCAGACATCAAGGAAAAGATTGTTTTTACTTTCATTCACCCCTTGGTGTCAAAGGAATCAAGACAGGAAATGACCCTGGGGAAGGAGGTAGAAAGGTAGAAAGGACTACTTCGATAAACAATGTCCATCACTGGTCCTGTAATGGACTTTCTACATTTTTCAGAATAAACTGCAAACTCACAATTTTACACAACAGAACAAGTTAAAAAGAGATAAAGAAGCAAAAAGAAAAGGTGCTCATTTTTTCAAAAGATGTATAGCAATAGTTTAAAAAATGTACACCTGTGGCTGATTCAAGTTGATGTATGCCAAAAATCACAACAATATTGTAAAGTAATTAGTCTCCAAATAAAATAAACAAGTTAATTTAGGAAATAATATGACAATGACAAGGGAATGCAAAATAAAATTAAAAGTCTATTGCATTGGCAGACAGGCTCTTTATCACTAGCACCACCTGGGAAATCCATGTTTAATTATATCAATACCTAAAAAAGAAAGCTATTCAATATTATTTTTAAATGTTATATATTATCATAAGGAAATTAAAATATATCATATCCTGCTAAGTAAAGAGCAGGAAAAATGTTCATTATCAAATAGGTCTTTATATTTTTAAATAAATTGTTGGCTTTTAAAACTATCATTATGTGGCTAATAAAGCAATCTTCTTCTCTTCTAACAGCCCTTCAAATGGCAAAACTTATTATCCTCGGGTCTGAAATTTCCTTTGGCCATTGACTAAAATGAATGAAATGAGTATTAGAAAATTTGGAAAAATCTCTATTCTTCTTAAAGGCAATATTTACTTCTGCTAAACATTAACAGGACTTAGAATCTGTGTCATGTATTGATTGTACATTGCCTTGCCTTGTTCTTTATTTTTGCCATAATTTTATGTATATTAAACTTAGCACCCATAGATAATGGAAACCTGCTATATAGCAGAGGGAACTCTAATCAATGCTCTGTGGTGTGACCTAAATAGAAAGGAAATCAAAAGTGAGGCTATGTATATACATATTACTGATTCACTATGCTGTTCAGTAGAAACTACCACAATATTGTAAAGGAACTATACTCCAATAAAAATTGGGGGAAAAAAAGAGAGACAGGAAGCAAAGAGAAAAAGCATTCTTTTTCAAAAAATGTATAGTAATAGCAATGAATCCTGTTAAATGCATTAAAGAAATACATTCCTAAATATCATCACCTCCTTTGAAAACAGAATTATAATTGAAATTTTTCACTAGAAAAGAAGGATGTTAAGTTTAAAATTACTATTAGGGTGATATAAAAAAATAAAACAACTATAAAAACTGTGACCAAAAGTTATCTACATATGATGCAAGAACAGAAATTTGTGATATTTTTATAGCTTACTCTAAGTTTCAAAGTGATCAATATTTTTTTAAATTGGAAGCAAAGATTTCTGAAGGACAGAGGAGCAATGTCAAACGTTGCTCCATTGTCAAACAGTAGCAATGGTATATCACTCACTCACTCACACACACACACACACCGCACTTGATTCAAAAGTTGTAAAGATGGAAAATGACACTGTGAGGTAGAATAAGACTTCTGGGATAAACAACATAAATCATATATATTTCATTGGATCTTCTCTTTCATCAGAATACAATCCAAACTTGTACACATACATGAGTACTTAAGGTACTTAAGAAGTCATGAGGAAATCTACAACAAAAGAACCTATCTAGCTAAAACTCCATCCATAGCAGTAGTCCTATGAAGCATGCTTCATGCATTAAATAAATGTATTCCCTACTTACATTCAATCTGTAAGCAAAAATATAGCTGAAAAATATCATTATAAAAGGAAGAATGTTAAACTTTTAATGGTTATATTAGCGTTTCATTAAAAAAAACATTTAGGAGTATCCTAGAACTCTAGCCTCTCATGTCATTCACATAAAACTTCAAAATGGAGAAATACGTTGTAAACAATCATGCTGAGTATACAGAGTCCTTCCACAAACACTTTGAAATTACTGCCGCTTGCCACATCAATAATTATATCAATAAAATGTAAGAGAAAGACAGGAAAATTATTGTGGTATGAGGGAAAATAAACCCAGGAAATGGTAGGCAAAATATCTGTACCTGAGAGAAGACTAATGAATGACCAAAGGCATTGGATGTGTGAGCCTAAAGCCCACGCTGTATCTATGAGTTACACCTGAATTTATACAGTCTTTGAAAGGACAAGAGTCAGAGAAAATTCACTCAGCAGGTGTGGAGTCTTATCTCATAAAGCTTGGGAGGTATCCATGGTATGTTAATGGCCGCCTGAACTTTGAATACATGACAGAAAGCCTAAGTTATTGAAAGTGTACCAGAAAATAAATACAGACTGTAAACAATGTGCCCTCAGTTTCATCCCCTTCATCTCACAAAATTCATAGTGAAACTGAGAAGACTCTAGATGACAGAATAAGACCATGTTTATAGGGAAGGAACATGGGAAATGAAATAGGATGTTCTGAGAAAGACTTACACAGGTCTAGGCTAATAGATGGAGAGAATTTAATATGAGAAAAGTCCATAAACGAAAACACTGAGGAGAAAAGAGTAGATAAAGAGATAAAGCGTGAGCCAAAAGATGAAGTGAATGTAACGTGTTAGTTGCTCAGTGTTGTCCAACTCTTTTGTGACTCTATGGGCTGTAGCTTGCCCGGTTCCTCTGTCCATGGGATTTTCCAGGCAAGAATACTGGAGTGGGATACCATTTCCTCCTCTAGGGGATATTCTCTACCCAGGGATCTAACCTGGGTCTACTGCATTGCAGGCAGATTGTTTACCATCTGAGCCACCAGGGAAGCCCCATATCAAAAGATGGCATATAGATAAAAAGAGAGAATGATGAAAGAACCAAAAATATGGTTGTTTAAAACTTATTTAAACAAAAATATCTTCAGGGATAATTACCTATTTTCTCCCAAAGAACACCTGAAAAATTAAGAGAAAACAAAAACAGGTAAGTATAATAGGATGAAAGGTCAAGGAAAACTAAATTTAGCGAAAAATTTACATACAGTTATAAATGTAACAAGATTTAAACACACACACACACAAACATATGCAGGTGTATACAACATGCCAAAGTAGCTGACAGCTTTCTTTGGTGCTGATGAAAAATTAAATGAAGACAAGGAATAATCTTGCTGACTTGAGGGAAAATTTCAGGTGTATTAGTAGTGGTGATTACCTTTTGAAAATGTTCTTGAATTATGTGGACAGTACTTGGGCTGTTATGATTTGATTGATTACCTTTAATAAAGTTTTTTGCTGCTACTAAATATATATCATCATCTCACAAAAAATATCAAGAAGGAGTGAATTAGAGTGTACTGAACTACTTCTAGAAAAAATGCAGGATTTGGTTGTTAGGAACAACTATTAACATTTTCTTATACAATGATGATATAACTTTATTTATGGTCAATTGCTAATTTAGTTCATGAAAAAAAGAACCTCATCTTATCTCAATCATCTTCTCAAAATAATGTAAATATGAACCCATGCAAACAGAATTTGTTGAGAAGAGATGAGGAACAAAAGAGAAAAAAATCACCCATATGTTCAAAACATTATCTGCAGCAATGACCACATGAACTCTGCTGCATGCATCAAAGAGATACATTTCCTCTGAAAACAAATGTGTACTGAAAAATGTGCTTAGAAAAAATAGGATATTCAATTTTAATGCATAATTTTGTGTTTTATGGAAAAACTCTTATGAAACATTGCAGAACAGAGATTATAATTTCATTCACATAAATATTCAGGTTAGAAATATGT
>NW_011493224.1:7391-7842 GCF_000754665.1 Bison bison bison | reverse complement strand
AAAATAGAAAGCCCAGAGATAAATCCACGCACATATGGACACCTTATCTTTGACAAAGGAGGCAAGAATATACAATGCATTAAAGACAATCTCTTTAACAAGTCGTACTGGGAAATCTGGTCAACCACTTGTAAAAGAATGAAACTAGAACACTTTCTAACACCATACACAAAAACAAACTCAAAATGGATTACAGATCTAAACGTAAGACCATAAACTATAAAACTCCTAGAGGAAAACATAGGCAAAACACTCTCCGACATACATCACAGCAGGATCCTCTATGACCCACCTCCCAGAATATTGGAAATAAAAGCAAAAATAAACAAATGGGGCCTAACTAACCTTAAAAGCTTCTGCACATCAAAGGAAACTATTAGCAAGGTGAAAAGACAGCCTTCAGAATGGGAGAAAATAATAGCAAATGAAGCAACTGACAAACAACTAATCT
>NW_011493224.1:6860-7291 GCF_000754665.1 Bison bison bison | reverse complement strand
TAGAAATATGTACTATTTTTTAACATTTCTAACAATTTAAAATCTTTTCACAAATAGTTGAAGCAATTGCAGTTGTCCATATTAACAATTCTGTTAATAGATGTAAGAATGAAAATTACTCTCTTTGGATATAAAAATATTTCAGGAAAAAAAATCTGGGTACTACTCCCAGATTTTAGGGCAGTGTAAGGATGACCTTCATCAATGAATCATTTCAGATTTTATTCAGGCCTTCAAAGACCAGAAAAGAGAGGGATATGGGAGAAAGTGACATGCAAAATATTGCCTTAGAATGGTAGACATATTGTAGAATGCAAACCAATGATGACATATTGATGAAAAGGTGGAATATGTTTAAAATATAAGGAAAACAGGCATTTTAAAATGTGTTGGGAGTACAGGGATGTCAAAGATACTTTATAATATTTTTT
>NW_011493224.1:4599-6760 GCF_000754665.1 Bison bison bison | reverse complement strand
AGCAGCAGCAGCAGCATGAACAAAAATTTTGGAATCATCCTAGGACAACAGCTTTCCTTGTCATTCACATAAAAAGTCCTAAAAATTGAGATATATCATTTATCAATTTTCCTCAAGATACAACCTCCTTGTTTAATTATTGAAAAGGCATTGCAGTTTGCAGAAATAATAACTGCATGAATAAAAATAGAAAAGAATAAAGAATACTATATGGGAAGATGACAGGGAAATATAAAATAAACCTAAAACTGGAACATTTGAGTATTCAAGAACAGTAAACGAGTGAACTCTTTCCCATACTTACCTAGTGGATTACATAGAGTTTATAAGATGTTTAAAGGGACAGTGGAAGGAGAAACTTCATTATCAAATTGAGAGTTTTCTCATTTCTTAAGACTGGAAAAGTATTAATAGTTTAGTAAAGGCCCCTTGATTTTGGATACTTATAAAGCTTCTAAATTATCTGACATTTCTCAGAAAACATATAGAGAATGGCAAGCATTTGCTGGTTAGTTCAATCCCTTCATCTCAGAAAATCATGATACAAATATGACAAGTCTCAGAGAGACAGACAAAACCAGTGTTACAGAAGGAAAGGGAAAAAAGATGCTATGAGCAATGATGGAATGTAGGGAAACAACAGTGGAAGGAATGAAATAAGATAGAGGATCACATCCAAAAATTGGATAGAGAAGAATGGATAGCCAGGTGAAAAGTGAGCCAGTGGATAATGTCATGAGAAAAGGGAAGGAAATATTCAAGACAACATGGAAGAAGACACTGGAAGAATTACTGGAGTGAAGAGTTGTTAGAAACTTACCAAGTTTTTTCAGAAGATCACCTGGAAATAAAATGAAAAGTTTCATGTAAATACTATGGAAAACAAACATCAAGAAAAATAAAATATTTTGAAGAGTCCAAAAGTAATGTTAACACTATCTAGATGCATTTAAACACATTCCCATATGTACATGGTGAACACAAAATAAACTCACCAATAGTGGCCGACATCTCCTCTGTTTTATCCAGAGATCATTCAATTTTTAAAAAAGAAAGAAAGAATAAAAAGGGAAAAACAATTTTAAATGCAGAGATTTTTAGAAATATTAATGCAAGCAGTTACATTTTCAAAGTTTTGTATGCTTTTTTATTTGGGCTCTTATTAGTCACTATTCTTCTCTAACAAGTTTCTTGAGGGCTACTAAAACTGTACAAGCTGTTCTGTTTTCTTTTAGCTCTGTTGTATGACAGCCATAAACACTGAATCCAGGATCTTGAGCCACTGCTCCCAGCAGAAAATGAATTAGTTTCCTGGGTGCCTCTATTCACAACATCTTCATTAACCAATTAAGATATTACCAGGTTTTAGGTGTTTGTATTTCAATTAATGCCTTAATGAAGTTCATCTTAATTAAATCACATGACAGGAAGGAAATGATATAATCAATTTAAATGGAGTTCTAAATCACATGACTAGTACACATGTTGTAAAACTTTCACATCAGTCACTGAAAATGCCAATAATTTAGAGATATATGATTAATTAAAATTTCATGCCTGAAAGGAGTTTTATTATAGCTGAAAACACAGGACAAATCTCAGAGTTATAATGGTAGAAGCAGAATGAAAATAAAGCTGTCAAATTTCAGTCAGAGAAACTAGACAGTGAGAAAAAACATGAAAATATGAATATGTTTGATAAACAAATGTTTATCTAAACTTTGACTAGACCTAGAGGACTTGGGATTTTTCCCTTCAAATTTATTGATATCATAAAAAGGGAAAGATCTTAAAACACATCCAAAATGAAACTACCAGGGCAGGAAAGGAGAAGAGCAAATATTTGAAAATTTTTCATGCTTTACACTATGGCACAGTCTGACTTGCATTTTCTGAGAACTGGCACCATTCTCAGAAAAGACTTAATGGCCATCTCAAAAATCAGAGGAAAGCTTTTTAACTTTTATTCACCCCTTGGTGCCAAAGAAATAATACTGAAAAAGACACTATAGTAGGAGGCAGAACCTCCTCTGGGATAAACAATACCTATCACGGGTACTGCATTGCTTTCCAGTTTTTTCAGAATCAGTTGCCTACACAGCTTATAAGAAAGCTATTTAAGAAGTTATTAGGAAGCAAAAAATGTGTTCATTGTCTCAAG
>NW_011493224.1:2737-4499 GCF_000754665.1 Bison bison bison | reverse complement strand
TCAAGAAGGAGTGAATTAGAGTGTACTGAACTACTTCTAGAAAAAATGCAGGATTTGGTTGTTAGGAACCACTATTAACATTTTGTTATACAATGATGATATAACTTTATTTATGGTGAATTGCTAATTTAGTTCATGAAAAAAAGAACCTCATCTTATCTCAATAATCTTCTCAAAATAATGCAAATATGAACCCATGCAAACAGAATTTGTTGAGAAGAGATGAGGAATCAAAGAGAAAAAAATCACCCATATGTTCAAGACATTATCTGTAGCAATGACCACATGAACTCTGCTGCATGCATCAAAGAGATACATTTCCTCTGAAAAAAAATGTGTACTGAAAAATATGCTTAGAAAAAATAGGATATTAAATTTTAATGAATAATTTTGTGTTTTATGGAAAAACTCTTATGGAACATTGCAGAACAGAAATTATGATTTCATTCACATAAAATATTCAGGTTAGAAATATGTACTATTTTTAACATTTCTAACAATATAAAATCTTTTTGAAAATAGTTGAAGCAATTGCAGTTGTCCATATTAACAATTCTGTTAATGAATGTAAAAATGAAAATTACTCTCTTTGGATATAAAAATATTTCAGGAAAAAAAAATCTGGGTATTACTCCCAGATTTTAAGGCAGTGTAAGGATGACCTTCATCAGTGAATCATTTCAGATTTTATTCAGGCTTTCAAAGACCAGAAAAGAGAGGGATATGGGAGAAAGTGACATGCAAAATATTGCCTTAGAATGGTGGAAATATTGTAGAGTGCAAACCAATGATGACATATTGATGAAAGGGTAGAATATGTTTAAAATATAAGGAAAACAGGCATTTTAAAAGGTTTTGGGAGTACAGGTATGTCAAAGATACTTTATAATATTTTTTCTGAATTTTTTCTGTGAAATACAATGAAACATTAATGTAATTTTCATTGAAAAGAAACACAAAGAACTAAACTTTCAGATCAGAAACTTAAAAATTGCAAAATTTTACAGTTAAGTTCATATTTGTATTCACTATATACAAAGAGCAAATCTCTGCATAAATTATACAGATGGGACAAATGAAAGCAAAAGTAATGAAGTATTGAATAACCCATGAAGAGGAAAACCTTCAGTTGAAACAATTATAAGATGAGAGAAAAATGATGTAAATTCATATCTACATTGCAGTGGAGGAAGATGCTCACTGAGAATTGAAGACCAAAGTTAAAGGAAGAGATGAAACATTACAAGGTACCAAGTGTGAAATAGTTTTGGGACTTGCCTTTATCCTGTTCACCTTTATCTGAAAAATAAAAGGAAGAAACAACCAGTCAAACGAAATGAAAGCAAATTGTAAGGAAGAGAAGACAATAATTTAATTTCCTTCCATTATTTATTCACTCAGTAAAGTGATAACACTTCTCTAAGAATTAGAACCTAATGTACCAAAGGCCATGTACCTAATGAGAAGCAATGCTGTTTTAAGTTCCCTCATCCTTTTCTGCAAAGGAATTACCACATGAAAACTTCCTTTGGGAAAAACTGAATCAATATTTGGTTTTGAATTGGGCTTTCCAGCTTTTTTTAAAGCCCATAACAAGTGAAAACATGCTCAAATATATGAAATAGGTACTACAAATGTGATTAAAAGGTATATAATGAAAGTATTCCTTTATCAGAAATTTGATCTGTGGCTGTATTCATATGAAACCTGCTAAATGTCTTAAAAGTATATGTTCCCGAGTTCTGTCCAGTCTGTAAATCAA
>NW_011493224.1:0-937 GCF_000754665.1 Bison bison bison | reverse complement strand
ATCATGGTAAAGTGGAAATTCTTCTGGGATAAACTGAATCAATATTTGGTCTTGAATTTGACTTTCCACCTTTTTCATAACAAAAGACATACATACTCACATTGATGAAGTGGTACTATAAGTATGATGTATATGTGAATAGTTAAAGTACCCCTCTGTCAGAAAATTGATCTGTAGCTGTTTTCATTTGAAGCTTGCCAAATGCCTTTAAGGATTATGTCCCCAAGATTTATCCAGTATGTAAACCAAGATGTAATTTAAAAATATCAAGGAGAAAAGAAGGATGTTAAACTTTGAAATTTGAAGTGATTTGGGGAAAATAAATCGGAATTATTCTAGTACAATAGTTCCCTTTTCATTTACATAAATAGTTCTGAATTTTGAAATGTACAAGATTTTCTTTTGAGATACAATATATTGTTTACTTACTGAAAAGACATTGCAGTTGGCAAAAATGATAATAGCATTGATAAAAATTTCAAAGTATAAATAATATACATAGACGGGAAAAAGACAAGAAAATATTGTAAACTGTTTGTAGAACTGGAACATTTGAGTAATTTGTTCAAGAATAGTAAAAGAGTGAGATTCAATCTCACACTATCCAGTGGATGGCATTGGATTTTACAAGATCTCTGACAGGACAATGGAGGGAGAAACTTCATCATTAAACTGAGAATCCTCTTTCTCTTAAGCATTGGGAAATATTAACAGAGTAATCACCCCCTTCAACTTGGGTACTTGTAAACGTCCTAAATTAACTGACAATTCTCAGAAAATAAAGAGAGCATGGTAACCATGCGCTGATGAATTCAGTCCCTTCATCTCAGAAAATCATGATACCATTTGGGAAGTCTCTGGAAGACAGACAAAGCCAATGTGATAAAGAAGAAAGGTAGAAAAGATGCAATGAGCAATGACAGACATAGGGGAAAAA
>NW_011493223.1:24662-24885 GCF_000754665.1 Bison bison bison | reverse complement strand
CGGGCGTGGCATTGCGACAGTCGACGTAGACCATGGGCCGGAGGCAGACTGGGGAGGGAGGGGGCGCTCAGGGGAGCCTCGCGGGCATGTCACCCCGCAGGTACTTGAGAAGCTTCGTGCAGAGATCACCAGGCTCCCCCTCACCCCCCACTCCCAGCTCACCTGGGTCTGGGGTGTGGCCTCCAATGCAGGTCAGCGTGCCCTGGGTGCAGGAGCTGCCAGG
>NW_011493223.1:22640-23607 GCF_000754665.1 Bison bison bison | reverse complement strand
GGTCCCGGGGCCGTGGGCACGGTGCTCCCTGACCCCCACGCCTGGCTGGGGGGTGGGGCCTGTGGCGCGTCTACCGCAGACACTCACTGCACATGCCATCCCGCCAGCCGCTGAGCAGCACGCCCCGGGCGGCGCAGGCCCGGACGTAGGAGGACAGGGCTGCACACATGCAGTCCTCACTCTTCTCACAGTTGCAGGTGTCGAACAGGCAGTTCTGGGGGGCGCACCGGGATGTCGGGGACCTCAGGTCACACATGGCAATCACGCCTCACGCCGCGGCCGGAGCCCCTGCCTCCCCAGGACCCCTCCCCAGGCTCACGGGGGCTCCCCCTCCCTCAGCAGAACGTGTACAGACCATCTTGCAGTCACGTCCTTGGGCTGGTGGGGGGCTGCCGGAAGGATCACAGTCCCTCATCTCTGTGACCCAGCGGTCCAGCCTCGTGTGGTCAGTCCCAGACACCAGTTTCTCACTGACCCCAGGGCCAGAAGGCTACTCACTCACTGCATGTAGCAGCCCCTGCCCTAGTGCCTGGGTGTAGGGCAGGAGGACATGATGGATTCAGAATCTCACAGTGGGTGGGTGCGCGAATGAACGACTGAGTGATTAATGACTGAGTGAGTGAGTGAGCGGGCAAGGGGACAGAGCCAGGGAGACCGGCTGGGCCCAGACGCTGTTGCCCTGGCCCTTGGGACCCTGAGGGTGGCCCGGACCCAAGGGCAGAGCCAGGAGGCGGCATTACCGAGTAGTGGGTGCTGGGGTCCACGGTGGAGTGGCACTGGGCGAAGGGGCCATGGGAGTCGGTCAGCCGAGAGCACCAGTGCTGAGCGTACTTCTCTGTGGACAGAGGAGGGGCAGTCAGTGGGGCTGGACGTCACGTCAAGCGGGAGCCCCCTCGAGGTGAGCGGCTTTCCTTCACCCCGAGTTCCTCTGTATGGAGCAGTGCCGGGTATGAGCGGCCGAGGCACC
>NW_011493223.1:19815-20516 GCF_000754665.1 Bison bison bison | reverse complement strand
TAAAGGAGACCAGTCCTGGGTGTTCTTTGGAGGGACTGATACTGAAGCTGAAACTCCAGTACTTTGGCCGCCTGATGGGAAGAGCTGAGTCGTTTGAAAAGACCCTGATGCTGGAAAAGACTGAGGGCAGGAGGAGAAGGGGGTGACATAGGATGCGATGGCTGGATGGCATCACTGACTCAATGGACATGAGTTTGGGTGAACTCCGGGAGTTGGTGATGGACAGGGAAGCCTGGTGTGCTGCAATCCATGGGGTCACAAAGAGTCAGACACGACTGGGCGACTGAACTGAACTGAACTGAGCAAAGAGATTTACTAAAGTAAAAAAGTCGACTTCAAGGACTTCCGTGGTGGTCCAGTGGTTAGGAATCTACCTTGCAAAGAAGGTGATGTGGTTTTGATCCCTGGTCAGGAAACTAAGACCCCACACGCCACAGGACCACTAAGCTTGTGGGTCACAGCCACTGAAGCGGCACTCAGAGCCCACTCGCTGCAGCGAGGCAGCGTGTGTCACGAGAAGACCCCACAGGCCGCAGCCAAGGCCTGGGGAAGCCTAAGTTTTTTTAAATGTACTTTTTTTTTTTAAGTCAATTTCAGCAGAGAAGCTTCCTGGGCCGCTCTGGACAGGTGAGGGGCCCCTAGGGTCCGCCTCAGAGCTGGTCTTTTGGGGCCCGTTGCTCAGAAGACCAGATCGGAAGAGC
>NW_011493223.1:18467-19433 GCF_000754665.1 Bison bison bison | reverse complement strand
CCAGCACGGCGTAGGCGCCGCTGTCACAAGGCTGGAAACACAGGCCCCACGCAGAGCTCGTCGGCCCCAGTCCCGCCTCGGCTCCCCGCTCCGCCCGCCCAAAGCCGGGCTGGTCTCCCAGAGGTCCTGCGCCGGGAGCCCGCGGGCCCGCCTGGGGAGGCCCGCACCTTGGCCAGCACGTAGCTGCAGTCCCCATGCACTCTGTACTGCTTCTCGTCGAACGTGGAGATGTGGGCACCGCCCAGCACCGAGCAGGTCCCCGGACATGGCGCCTCCTGGCAGGTCCAGCGGCCTCCAGAGCAGGTGCTGAGAGCAGGGAGGCCCCGCATGCATGCTGGGCCCCAGGCACAGCCCCCACCCAGTCGGCAGGCTGACAGCCATCTCGCCCAGGCCCGCCTGCCTCCCCACATGGACTGGAGCCCCTTGGCGCCTGCCCGGAGAGCTGCTGGCCTCTGCCCCGGGCCCCAGGTGGAAGCAGACCCGTGGCACCTGGCCACGGCTCCCAGGGGGCCGCCCCGGAGCATCCGGCCCAGACGGGTCCGGGGAGCAGAGGGCAGGACCCGGGGTCCTACCAGTTCGTGCAGCCTGTGGAGTAGCCGGTCCCTGGAGCGTAGGTGGCCCCGTTATACACACAGGAGCACCCGGACACGGGGACGCAGCCCGCGTGGCTGATGTCGTCCAGAACCATTCCTGCAGAGGCAAGCTGGTCGTGGGGCGCGTGCCGCACGGTCTGCTGGGAGGGCGTGGGGAGGGGCGCGGCCCCCACCCACCACGGGCCTGCCCCAGAGGGCTCCTCAGACCCAGGGGCTCTGTCCGAGATCCATGATGCCTCCGTGTGATTCGGGGGGCCGGGGAGGGGCTCCTCCTCACCCTCGGGGCAGAAGCAGCCGGCGACACAGTGGTCCTCGCACAGCTGGGAGCGCCCAGGGTTGGAGCAGGTGTCCGCACAGGGTGAGCCGCCTTCGT
>NW_011493223.1:13407-18367 GCF_000754665.1 Bison bison bison | reverse complement strand
GTTCAAGGGGCACGTCTGGGCTGCGGGGCGGGGGATGGGCCGTGTCACACCCCGCCCTGCCCCCGCCCTGGGGGGACAGCAGGGCAGGGCCCGGGCCACTCGGGCACTCACGGCAGAGCTGGGGGCCCCGCCAGTCCAGGGGCAGCCCCCCAGCATGGGCACACTGGCGGGAGTACTCGGCGAGGGTGTGGCAGAGGCAGCTGGTGAGGTTGACCCGGCTGCAGTGGCAGAGGTCATGCCGGCAGGCCTCCAGGTAGCTGCTGGTGTTCACCAGGCGGGCACAGCCCAAGAACAGCTCGCTGCTCAGCATCTCCTCGCAGATGCCCTGGGGCAGAGCCCGGAGCCCTCGCTTAGTCGGGTCTGGAGTGTCCCCGGCTCAGCCCCAGGGCTGTGGGAGCAAGACCCCCACCCCGCCCACTCTGGGCCTTACAGAGTCGTTCGAGCAGGTCCCAGCATCCTCGGGGACAGGGTCCTGACACTGCTCCATGGGGCCGTCCATCTTCTGCAGGTTCCCAAACTCGGTGGGGGTCAGTTTGACATCTGCCGGAAGCACAAGGACCCCCCGCATCCCTCGCTCAGGGTGCTCTGGCCATGCCTATCTCCCGTGCCCACACTGCCTGGTTAAGTGTCAGCTCTGCAGGACATTCAGGGCATCTGGAGATGAAGTGAGGGACCCCTGGGTATTCGAGGCTGCAGAGCCGTGAGCTCGGCCCTTTACCTGATGCTCCGTGGGCCTGGGGCCGGCTCGCAGCCCAGGGGGCTGGAAAGTGAGCCCAAGCCCCTGCCAGCCGCCCCCGGGCCCCCAGGCTGGCCTCTGGTAAGCAGCCCTCATGGACGGGCTTTGCGTGGGGCTCCACAGGCCTGGCAGAGGGGACCCCAAGCTCGGGGCCGCAGCAAGCGTGGGTCACATGAAAGGCCACGGCTTGGTGGCAAAGTGTCAGGACTAAGACGCAGAGACAGGGTCTGGACAGAGGCAGGTCTTCAGCTTCACAGGAGGGCGTGGCGGGGGCTGCCTGCTCTGCGGTGGGGGGCGGTGGAGGGCGGTGCGGGGCCGTGCCGGGATCTGCACACACGTGTGACACATGCGAGTGCACGGGTCTGTGTGCACGTGTGGGCGGTGCACACATGTTTGGACTGAGGTCTCTGACTTGGGATTCTGGAGGCAGGCTTCAGGGAGCACTGAGGAGCCGGGAGCGGGCGGGGGTGGGGGGATGGGGAGGCGCCCGAGAGAACTCACTGTGCGAGAAGAACTCGTTGTAGACGGGGACACCGTTGAAGTCTCCGCAAAGTCCGCAAGTCTGGTTGGTGTATTTGGCATCTAGCTCGAGCTGCAAGGAGGGGACACATCAGACTCCAGCCGCGCCAGGGACGCCCCAGGACCAGAATGATGGACCAGGCTCCCGAGGAGGTCAGGGCTGCAGCTCCTCACAGAGGACCCCCCCAACTCATTCCTCCAAGCTGGGACCCCGAGCAGGAGTGTGTCCTGGAGGAGATGCCTCCCCCACACATGGCGTCTGCATTGGGGTGTGGGTCCTGGGCCCCCAGCGGGGTGGGGTCTGCCGTCCCACCCTCCTTCACCCAGAACACATTCTTCCCTCCCTGGGGGAGCTGTCGGCTGGAGGAACCTGCTGGGCCCCACCTTAGCCCCACCCCGTCCCCACTCCCGGCCCCCTGGCCCCAGCCTCACCAGGAGGCTCTTGGGCTGGAGGTATGTGCCAGGACCCCGCCCCCAGTCCCTCACCCCCAGCCCCCCACTCCCAGCTCCCACCCCGCCCCCAGCCCCCACTCCCGGCCCCCAGCCCCTGGCCTCACCAGGAGGCTGTCGTCCTGGTTCCACATGAAGACCAGGCCCAGCTTGGCCACCACCTTCAGATTGCTGTTGCTCTGCTCAATGAGGACCCCAGACTGGCTGAAGGGCAGCTGAATTCTGCAGGGAGAGGGCCTGGCTGAGGCACGTGGGGTCCAAGGGCCGGGCAGCAGAGGTCAGGACAGGTGGGGAGGCCCCTCAGGTCACATCCCAACGAGGTCACCAAGACCCAAGAGCACGGAGCTCGAGCGTCAGCAGCACAAGGGAGGGGCCGCGTCTGGGGGCAGAGCCAGAGCCTGAGCCCCCAGGAGAGACGGGGGCAGAGCGTGGGGGCCTGGAGCCACCCTGCGTGGTCCCGGGAGCACACGCGCCACCGGGCCCCAGACTCACGGGCGGCCGTTGACCAGGACGGAGCCCTTGGTCAGCCTGACGACCAGGCCATCCAGCTTCATGGTCACCCTGCTGGGCGCAACGCCGTTGGGCCCGGGGCCGCGGCGGAGCTGCAGGTTGAAGTCCTCGTAGGCGGAGCCGCAGTGCGCGGAGAAGACGTAGTTGCACAGCCCGGGGAAGCGGAAGACGTCGCCATCGAAGGTCTTGTAGTGGGAGTCGCCCCACGTGCTGCACACCCGCCCGCCGTGGGCCGCGTTCAGGGCTGCCGTCAAACAGAGCAGGGCGTTTCCGAGGGACACCGACGACACGGCCCGGACCTCCCAGAGCCGGGCCCTCATCCCGGCAAGGAGCCGCGCACCCTCCTGCCGCCTCCGGCTCCGGAGAGACAGGTCTCCAGGGACACAGCCGCCCGCCCCCGACCTGGCCTCGGGGTCTCACCTCGCACCACGGGGGCGGTCCTCAGAGGCGGGTGGATGGTCACTCCACGGAGGGCGGTGCCTGAGGGAATGGGGAGGTGGCTCAGAGCCCTCACCCCCACTGCCCACCGCCAGCTTGACCCCCAGGAGGGCTTCCGCAGCTGCAGGGCTGCCCGCTCCCGAGCTCTGGACCTGCCGTGTGTGGGACCTCCCTGCTGCGTGAGCAGAGATTCCCACAGCCGAGCAGCAGAGGTCAGCTCTCATGCCCACGTGGCCCTGATGTTGTTTGCACCTGGGAGTTCCTGGCTCCGGAATCTCAAAAATGCCTGAATCAACACCCGTGGCTGCGAACCACGCTTCCATGCTGAGCTCAGACCAGGTGTGCCTCCCAGGGAGCCCGTCAGGGGACAAGCAGACGGAGGGAGCAAGCCTGTCCCCGAGCCCGCCCTTGCTCTGTGGCCGATGGCCTCGCCGGGAGACCGGGAGACGGCGAGCAGCCTGAGCGGGGCTTCCGGAGCAGGGCGGGGGCTCCGACAGGTGGGGGGGGTCCACTCACCGCCAGGCCCCTGAGGGGCAGGAGGGAGGTCTGAGTGCTCGAAGCTGAGCTCTGCAGCGCTGTTCCGGGCCTGGCCTGAAGGAAGGGGAGTGTGCGCTGGGCTGGAGCTGGCCCCGAAGGACGCACAGACGGAAGGGGCCGGGCCTGGAGGGTGGGGTTCTCCACGCGGACTGGGGGCCTGGGAGGGCCTCTTCTGAGTCACCCCAGGCCCTCCGCTGGGCCACGGCTCCTTCAACCATGCTCTCCGGTGAGCCCCCCGGCCCTGAGCCAGCTTCTCCAGGGGCCCTTCCTTCATGCACGGTGCATTCATGCCCACCAAGCATCCACCAGGTATCAGGCCCTGGTTCCCTGCTCAGGACGCAGGGGAACAGGCGGGAGTACCCGCCAGGCAGCAGCCCATCCGAGGGGCAGACCCTGAGGCCGTGGGCTGGCTCAGCCCCTCCGGAGCCAGCTGGGGATCTGGGACCCAGAGCTCAGACAGAGCTGCACCCGAAACGAGGTGCTCAGTGCCGCCGCACAGCTCAGCGCCCGGGGACCAGCAGGGTCGGCCCAGAGGCCGCCCCGAGAACCTGGCCTTGCCTCTGAGTCATGTCCAGGGAGCCCCCAGTGGGGCAGCCTCTGCCTCAGCACTGCAGGCGGCTGGCCGCAGGAGGCTGGGCACCAGGCGTGCGAGACGCCTGGGGCAGGGGCATCTCAGCTGCACGGCCCCGAGCTGCCAAGCGCTGGGGGCCGAGCAGCCCCTACACAAGTCTGGGCCCGGCCGCGCCCTGGGAAGCAGGCGGGAGACGCCAGCCCCGGTGGGAGAGGCCTCTGAGGACAGCACCCTGCAGCCAGGGGCTCACAGACGCCTGGCTGACCCCTCCCCAACCCCCACCTGGACCCTACAGCCCCAAAATCCCCTCCCTGACCCCACAATCTCCTGGAGTGGGACCGAGCAGGAAGAGTGGCCCACAGACACCCTCAACTTCTCAGGGCCCCGGGCAAGGCCTCCGAGCTGCTTGCTGCGCACCTGGCACCAGGGCCACTCTAGGACTTGAGGAGTGGCAGGGGCTCCAGGCTCCGGTCATGGCCGGCCTGGGGATGCCAGCGGGCACCTTACCTGTGTGCTGGGCACAGGCCAGAGTGAGGGCCAGGGCCCAGAGCGGGGCCAGCCTCCTTCGGCCAACACCCATGGCGTGTGGGAGAAAGTCCCAGGGCAGCCTCTGAGGACGGCTGTGAGCCAGCAGGAGCCTTTTGTAGTCCTGGAGCTGACTGCAGCCCCACCAGCCTCACGTGGGAGGGCGGGGCCAGGCCTGCGAGTCCCCTCGCCCAGGTAAACAGTGGCCACCGGCTTTGGGATGGCCCGCGGCTGAAGACAGCAGACATGGGTGTGTCTGCAGCTGGGACGTGGTTCCTGGGGTCCCTCAGCACTGGCTCAGGCATCGTCTCGCTGGGCCCCCAGCTCTGAACCTTGGCTGGGCAGGCTTCTGTGAGGCCGACCCTGGAGCTCCTATGCCTGGAGGCCACCACCACCCTTCCTGCTGCCAGGGCTGCTGGGCTGGCCCCACCCTTGCTGCAGAGGGCTCAAGGGCGGCATTCCCGGCGTCAGGACCCCCACCCCGGACCAGCGCTGCCTGGGAGGCTGGCTGTGCTCCCGGTGGCGGTGAGCAGCCCCAGGCTAGCTCCTCCCACGTGGGCCTGTGTCTTCCTTCCTTGAGGGGCAGGGGCAATGCCGAGTGAACCAGCCCAGAAACTGGCCTGGTGGTCTTGGCCATGATGGACTCTGCCTGAGGAAGCACGCTAGTGATGGCC
>NW_011493223.1:8692-13226 GCF_000754665.1 Bison bison bison | reverse complement strand
CTGGGGCGGAGCAGCAGGCCGGGTCCCTGATGCTGAGGCAGGCTTGGCTCAGGGGCCCCATGGAGCTCACCGGAGCTTTGGGCCTGTCCTGAGTTCCTTCTGGGCACCTAGCTTTCCATCCCAGAGCCTTTCCCTGCTTATGCCCCCGATTTACCCTGGTATCTGGTAAAAGAACACCCCACACAGAACAGGAGTGTGAGGGTGGGGCATGGTGAGTGAGTGAGTGAGTGAGTGAGTGTGTGAATTAGTGAATGAGTCAGTGAATGAATGAGTGTGTGAATGAATGAATGAGTGTGTGAATAAGTGAGTGAGTGTGAGTGTGTGAATGAGTGTGTGAATTAGTGAATGAGTAAGTGAATGAATGAGTCTGTGAATTAGTGAATGAGTAAGTGAATGAATGAGTGTGTGAATGAGTGAGTGTGAGTGAGTGAATGAATGAGTCTGCGAATTAGTGAATGAGTCAGTGAATGAATGAGTGTGTGAATGAATGAATGAGTGAGTGAATGAGTGAGTGAGTGTGAGTGAGTGAATGAATGAGTGTGTGAATTAGTGAATGAGTCAGTGAATGAATGAGTGTGTGAATGAATGAATGAGTGAGTGTGTGAATGAGTGAGTGAGTGTGAGTGAGTGATGAGCGCTGGTGGCCGCTCGCCCAGGCCCAGCTGAGGGGTGCCGTGGGAGCGGGCCCGCGCACTGGCTGCCGCCTCGCGCCCCCACTGTCCCCGCGCGGCTGCCCAGCTCTACAGCTGGACCACAGGCAGCCTGGTGCTGCGCAGGGGAGGTCCCTAGAGGACGGGCCAAGAGACACGTGTGGCTCCAAAGCGCTGCGGCTTTTGTGGTTGGGATATCAGATGTGGGCAACTCGTGCCTTGGGGGAGGTTTGAGGGTCGGCCTCGGGGGGCTGGAGCTTGGCTCAGTGGGAGGGAGGAGGCTGGAGGCTGCGGTGACGTGAGCCCACCCTCCTCGTGACCCCAGGCAGGCAGGGAGGCAGCAAGGCAATGACGTCCACGCCGCTGGCAGGGGGACAAGCCTGGGCTCCCCACGCCCCTGCCCCGTCTGAGCCACCAGCGTATGCCCCAACCCAGGGTTGGCCTGCCTTGCAGGGGAACCCTGTAAGAAGCACCCCGCGGGGAGACGGCCTGGCGTTGGGGCTGGAGTGGCCCAGTGACCCAGCCTGGGAACCGGGGGCCTTATTCCCTGGGATCTCCCCCCGTGCCCAGTGGAGGCCCTGGAAGGGTCAGGGCTCTAGAGGGACCCCTTAAACTCCAGCGTCCTCCTCTCGGGGCCTGCACGCTCAGCAAGGGGCCGCACAGGGGAAGGGGCCCAGCTGGGATGTGTTGGCCGCCTCAGTTTCCCCCTCTAAACGGAGTCCACGGCTCATGTAGGCTGCTACGCACGGGGATGGGGCTGGCGCAGCGCGGTGGTCCCAGAGGCCTTGCTTCCTCAGGGTCAGCTGCCCCTGGGCTGTTGCCAGCCCCAACCTGGACCTGATGAACTGTGGATTGACGGGTCCAGCAGGGCAGTGCCTGTGTGGACAGGGGACTGGGATCTGGCCCTGACCAGAGCCCCCATGGGTTGCCATGGTGACAAGAGGACCGTGGCGGGACGTGGGCAGGATGCAGGCCAGGGCAGACTTGCTCTGGCAGCTCCGATTCGGGACAGGAGGCGAGCGTCAGACGGCCCCTGTGCATACGAGTCACTGACCAGATGATGGGGAAATGCCTGCCAGCCGGGATCCGCTGAGAACCGGGCCCCACGGTGGGCGAGGAGCCGGCAGGAGCAGGGGCAGGGAGCCGGCGCAGCACTTTCCTCCCGGGGCAGGCGGCACCCCGGGCACCTGGGGGAGCGCGGTCCTCACAGCTCTCTCCTCAGACACGCAGCCCACCCATCCGCCCCTCTGGCCCCGGGGCTGCCTGACCTGACCCTGATCTCGACCCTGGCCTGGCCCAGCCCGGCCCAGCTGTTCCTGACCAAAGTGACCAAGGCAGGGGACACCGGGTTCAGCACTACCTGCCCAGCGCTGGGACCCCTCCCAGATTTGGGGGGCGGCCGCGGTCCCAGCACAGGCACCTGGGATTTGCTCTGCAATAGCTGTGGGACCTGGGGCTCCAAGCAGTCCTGTCACTGCCCTCAGGCCCGACGCTCCCTACTCCCTGCCAAGGTGGGTGCTCTGTCTAGGGGCTCAGGTACAGCTTCGGGGAAGCAAAAGAGGGCCGTTCACGGCCCTTCCCGTGTGGGACTCGGGGCTTGGCCTCCACCCCTCCAAGCCAAAGAGGTGAACACAGCGGAGTGGCCAGATGGCTGGGAGCCAGGCCCCCCTCCGCAAGCCTGGTGCCCTCAAGGGGCCGCAGTGGGGAGACCTGACTTCCATCCTCACATCTGGTGCACACCTCCGACCTGGAGGTGGGCGCCCGCACCCAAATGCCAGGTCACTCCAACCCTGTCCCTTGGGGAAAAGGACAGGCCTGGACCAGCCACAGGTGGTAAAGCAGACAGTCCGCTTGGGCTCCTGTTTTCTGCCCAGACAGTGGAGTGGACAGCTGTCTCCCGGCGGACACTCTGCCAACCCCGTCTCGGACGCTCTGAGCACAGGGCCGGCTGCTCCGACAGTCTTGGGGGCCCTGGTGGGCCAGGTGGGCTTCTTGGAGGCTTCACCATGTAATTCAGTCCATAGGACACCAACAACTCCTGAGAAGTAGGGTCTGTGGGTGTCCCCACTTCTGGGTGACACAGGTGGGAAGCACCTGACCTCAGAGGGGCTGGCTAGGATCTGAACCCAGGGCCAGGGGCTCCAGACCCTGGGAGGAGGTGGTGTCCTGGCCCCGACACCCATCACCTGTGTGTCCCCGGCAAGCACATCACCCTCTCTGTGCCTCGTCTGGAAATCAGTGATCACAGGATGGGCTGCCCCCAGGACAGAACGGACTTCAGGGGAGCGTCTCCCGAGCTGCGTCTGGCCCCCAGAAGAGCCCCCACCACCGTCATGGGGCCCCCCCAGGAGACTTCCTGACGCTGCACGGTGTCTCTAATCTAACACGTCTGGGGTCACAGAGCGTCGCGGGCCTGATTGCACTGTGACAGTCAGAAGGGCAACGCCTTCCTCGCCTGGCGGCATCTGAACTCATGACCCAGATTCTCAGCATCCGGGACCCGTGGCTGCGTCTGACTCAGGGGACCCTGTGGGGCCAAGGGTGCGGCCCCCCAGCCACGCACCAGACGGGCCGCTCTGGGCCCTGATGTCACAGGTGGGGAACCAGCAGTCTGGGGAAAGGTTGCCGCTTCTCCCGTGTGGCAGGGGACGACTCCAGGACACAGACAGACGGAAGCCCTCAAGCCTGCGAAGAGGAAGTGGGCACCACCTTGGCAGGAGGCTCTGGGAACGTCCAATAGCTTACAGGAATTATTGCAGTGTTGACAGAAAGGGCAGGGTGGCCCCAAGTTTCTCCCAGCCCAGGGACTTCCTTGATAAGGAGGAAGGTGCCCTCACCCTCCTGCCCGGCCCTGGGGCCCGGGAGGCAGAGACACCAAGAGATGCCCACGGGGCGGGAGGAGAGTAAATTTGGTTTCGCGGCGGGGCCGCACTGATTGTGACCTTCCTGCACGCGTTTGTTCACCTGAGTCACTGGGCGGGCAGAGTCCCTCCCGAGAGCTGGCCTGGAAGCCGCAGCCTGAGGCCCGGCCGCAGCAGAGTCCCTCCTGAGAGCTGGCCTGGAAGCCGCAGCCTGAGCCCCGGCCGCAGCAGAGTCCCTCCCGAGAGCTGGCCTGGAAGCCGCAGCCTGAGCCCCGGCTGCAGCTCCGGCAGCACTGCCCGTGGTTGCCCCTGCCCATCCGCGCCCCACGGCCGGGCCCCGCTCCGTCCAGGCCTGGTAGGGTAGTGCCGGCCCTGGGGTCACTCACCTCCCCGGGCCCAGCTTCTCAGCCCTGCCGCCTCCTCGCTCCACCTGTCCCAGGAAGCCCAGAGGCCTCAGCCCCCTCCCGACACCTCCCTCTGCAGCGCCCCCGCCCCGCTCAGCAGTCATCTCCCACCTCCCAGGGCCGGGAGGGATGGTCCGCTGAGACCGTTCCGAGGAAGCACATGCCTCCCTCAGCAGCCAGGGGCCAGGGAGCAGCTGACCCTCGAAGAAGCCCCTCCTCTGCCCTCAGAGCTCTGTGCCAGCCCCTCCCCGGTCACCGCCATCCACAGGCAGGGAGCTGCCAGGCCACTTGCCTGCATCAGGACACAGAAGCGTCCCCATCGCTGCCCCGTCAGCCTCTAGGAAGACAGGAGGACATGGCCAGGTGCAAGGTTGTCCAAACGGCCCTGAGCGTGACCCCGGGGGCCTGCTGAGGGTCAGCTGTCCAGCTCAGCGGCTGAGCCCAGGACGAAGGGGTCAGCAGTTGGAGCGGGGGGTGGGGGTGAATGCTTCAGCACATTTTCAAGGAGTCTTTCACCATGTGAACCAGGGCGCCTCTGGACGTGTCCCCAGAAGACGTGAGAGCAGGACTTCAGCGAGATGCGCACACCGCGTGCTCGCGGCGGGTCCTCACAGTCGCC
>NW_011493223.1:4813-8463 GCF_000754665.1 Bison bison bison | reverse complement strand
GGGGAAACAAGCCAGTCGCCAAGGGCGGGTGCTGCCTGACCCTCCACGGGAGGCCCTGGAGGGGCGGCCTCCGTAGACACAGGAGGTGGGCCGGGCGCTGGGGCCGCGAGGCGGGGAGTGAGGGCTCAGCAGGAGGCTGAGATTCTGCAGGTGGACGGTGGGCGAGACGCACACGGGCGCTCTGTGCGTCTGAGCTGCACACTAGACGCGGTCGACGTGGTAAACACACACGTGCACACGCGTGCTAAGTCGCTTCCGTCATGTCCGGCTCTTACTGACCCATGGACTGTAGCCCACCGGGCTCCTTTGTCCATGGAATTCTCCAGACAAGAACACTGGAGTAGATCGCCATGCCCTCCTCCAGGGGATCTTCCCGACCCGGGGATCAAACTTGCGTCTCTTATGTCTCTTGCATTGGCAGGTGGATTTTTTAGCACCACCTGGGAAGCCCTTTGTCACACGGATAGTGACAAAATTTTTTTTTAACAGCTCACAGTTTTATTCCATAAACAAACGATAGGGCACCCGAGTCGTAAGGGCGGCCGACCCCAAGGGAGAAGCCAAGCCGGGAGAGAAAATGGAGCAAAAGTAACCACTCTCACCTTGAGAAAATACTGGTAAATAATTTGGTATCATACCTTTTTGCCTTTTCAAAAATGGGCACAATAAAGGACAGAAATGGTATGGACCTAACAGAAGAGAAGATATTCAGAAGAGGTGGCAAGAATACACAGAAGAACTATATTAAAAAAAAGATCTTAATGACGCAGATAAAGGATGGTGTTCGCATCGCTACGAACAAAGCTAGCGGAGGTGATGGAATTCCAGCTGAGCCATTCCAAGTCCTGAAAGAAGATTTTGGAGCCCGAGAAAATACAGTCTCTCTAGTTGCAGCAGGAGCTGTTCTCTAGTTGCGGTGAGAGGGCTCCTCCCTGCACTGCTTCTCTCGCTGCAGAGCCCTGGCTCCAGGGTGCACGGGCTTCGGTAGCTGAGGCGTGTGAGCTCAGCAGTTGTGGGTCCTGGACTCCAGAACACGGGCTCAGTAGCTGTGGAGCACCGACTTAGCTGCTCCACAGCACGTGGGATCTTCCCGGATCCTGTGTTGGCGGGCAGATTCTTTACTGCTGAGCTACCAGGGAAGCCCTGTGGGGTGTTGTTTTTTGTTTTCAACTGAGCTTCTTATTTTGAGATAACTGTAGATTCTCACGAAGCTCTAAGAGATAATCCAGGAAGATTCCAGGCACCGTTCCCAGGCTCCCTGAGGGGTAATGTCTCACAGCACGGATGCGGCCAAGACACACAGCCTCTCCAGCTCCTCCCGGAGCCTGCCCCTGCCCTTGCCCTCACGCTTACCACCTGCTTAACCCCTGACAACCACAAATCTGTCCTCTAGTTCTGTAATCCTGTTGTTTCCAGGATGCCACACAGCCTTTGCGGACTGGCTTTTTCCACTCCGCGTAAGTCTCTGGAGATTCACTCAGACTGTTCTGTGCTCCCTGCTTTTCAGTGCCGAGTGAGATTCTGGGGTGTGGCTGGACCACAGCGTGTCCATCCATTCACCTGTTGAAGGACATCTGGGTCGTGGCCAGGTTTTGGCTGTTAGAATGAAGCTGTGGTGAGGACGTGCACAAAGGCTTTGGTTTGAACATCTGTTCTCATTTCTCTGGGATAATAAATATCTGAGTGCGATTTCTGCATTAAACAGCAGTCACATATTTAGATTTTTAAAAACTTGGCAACAAAGTTTTATCAGAGTAATTGTATTATTTTTCATTCCCACTAGCAATGAATGAGCAAGCCACTTTCTCTACATCTTCACCAGCATCTGGTGCCATGGTTTTCGTAGCCAGGCTGACAAGTATGGTTTTAATTTGCATTTCCCTCTGGAAGAAAAGCTATGACAAACCTACACAGTGCATTAAAAAGCAGACACATCACTTTGCCAACAAAGATCCAAATAGTCAAAGCTATGATGTTTCCAGTAGTCACGTATGGATGTGAAATTTTGACCATAAAGATAGCTGAGCACCAAAGAACTGATGCTTTTGAACTGTGGTGTTGGAGAAGACTCGAGAGTCCCTTGGACTGCAAGGAGATCAAACCAGTCAATCCTAAAGGACATCAGTCCTGAATATTCATTGGAAGGACTGATGCTGAAGCTGTAGCTCCAATACTTTGGCCATTTGATGGGAAGAGCCCATCATTAGAAAAGACCCTGATGCTGGGAAAGACTAAAGGCAGGAGCAGAAGGGGGCAACAGAGGATGAGATGGTTGGACAGCATCACCAACTCAATGGACATGAGTTTGAGGAAACTCTGGGATGTAGTGAAGGACAGGGAAGCCTGGCGTCTGCCGTCCATGGGGTCATAGTCAGACACGACTGAGATGCTGAGCACCAGCAGCCAGGCTAATGATGCTGAGCATCGTCTCATGTGCTTATTTGTCTCTGCTCCTCTTCAGAGAAGTGGTTCTTCAAATCTTTTCCCCATTTTCTAATTGGATTGTTTGGTTTTAAAGTTGAATTTTGAGTGTTTGTTCCATATTCAAGGTACTAATCCTTTGGTGAATATGAGGTTTGCAAATATGCCCTCCCAGTGGATATCTCTTTGTATCTTTGTATAGGATCTTTCTTTGTGCCTTGTCATACTGTTCATGGGGTTCTCAAGGCAAGAATGCTGAAGTGGTTTGCCATTCCCTTCTCCAGGGACCACGTTTTGTCAGAACTGTCCACTGTGACCCGTCTGTCTCTGGTGGCCCCACACGGCATGGCTCATAGTTTCATTGAGTTAGACAAGGCTTTGATCCATGTGATCATTTTGGTTAGCTTCTGTGATCGTAGTTTTCATTCTGTCCGCCCTTTGGTGGCTGAGGATAACAGGCTTGTGCAAGCTTCCTGATGGGAGGGACTGGCTGCTGGGAAGACTGGGTCTTGCTCTGGTGGGCAAGGTCGTGCTCATTAAATCTTTAATCCAATTTTCTTCTGATGGGTGGGGCTGTGTTCCCTCCCTGTAGTTTGGCTTGAGGCCAACCTTCTGCAAAAGGACTTAGGCCAGCATGACTGCTGCTGTTAGTGCCCCTGAGCCCACTGCCGGCCACCGCTGACCCACACCCCCACCGGAGACTCCAAAACACTCAAAGGTAAGTTTGGTTCAGTCTTTGTGGGGTTGCTGCTCCTTTCTCCTAAACGATGATGCTGTTAACGTGCAGCACTCAATGTGCCAGTAAATTTGGAAAACTCAGCAAAGGCCACAGGACTGGAAAAGGTCAGTTTTTATCTTAATCCCAAAGAAGGGCAATGACAAAGAATGTTCAAACTACCACACAACTGCACTCATTTCAAATGCTAACAAAGTAATGCTCAAAATTCTCCATGCAAGGCTTCAACAGTATGTGAACCAAGAACTTCCAGGTGTTCAAGCTGGATTTAGAAAAAGCAGAAGAACCACAGATCAAATTGCCAATATTCATTGGATCATAGAAAAAGCAAGGGAATTCCAGAAAAACATCTACTTCGGCTTCATTGACTACACCAAAGCTTTTGACTTTTCGGATCACAGCAAACTGTGGAAAATTCTTCAAGAGGTGGGAATACCAGACCACCTTACCTGCCTCCTGAGAAACTTGTATGGAGGTCAAGAAGCAACAGTTA
>NW_011493223.1:2335-4599 GCF_000754665.1 Bison bison bison | reverse complement strand
AAATCACTGTGGATGGTGACTGCAGCCATGAAATTAAAAGATGCTTGCTCCTTGGAAGAAAAGCTATGACTAACCTAGATAGTGTATTAAAAAGCAGAGACATTACTCTTCTGACTAGGTCCATATAGTCAAAGCTATGGTTTTTCAAGTAGTCACATATGGATGTGAGAGTTGGACTATAAAGAAGATTGAGCACCAAAGAGTCGATGCTTTTGAAATGTGGTATTGGAGAAGACTCTTAAGAGTCCCTTGGACTGCAAGGAGATCAAACCAGTCCATCCTAAAGGAAATCAGTCCTGAATATTCATTGAAAGGACTGATGCTGAAGCTGAAACTCCAATACTTTGGCCATTTGATGCAAAATGCCCATCATTGGAAAAGACCCTGATACTGGGAAAGATTAAAGGCAGGAGAAGAAGGGAATGACCGGATGAGATGGTTGGACGGCATTACCGACTCAATGGACATGAGTTTGATCAAGCTCCAGGAGATGGTGATGGACAGGAAAGCCTGAAGTGCTGCAGTCTATGGGGTCACAGAGAGTCAGACACGACCGAGTGACTGAACAACCACCACCATCGGGCAGTTCTGGTCATCCAACTATACAGGAAATGTTAGAATCAGGTACAGTGATTCCTCCTGCATTGTTCTTTTTCAAAGTTGCTTTGACCACTCTCGTTCCTTCATCTTTCCCCGTGAATTTTAGAATAATCTTGTCTATATCTACAAAAATTCCTGCTGGGATTTGATAGGAATTGCATTGCACTTGTATGTGAATTTGGATAGAACTGACAGTTTTCCTATGCCAAGTCCCCCAGTGCGTGAACAGGGCATGTCTTTAAGAGAACAGGACGCTATGGGGCCTTCTCGGAACAGACCTCACTCCCATCCGCATCTTCCTCTTGTTTATAGAAAAACTAGCCTCCTAGACATTCCTTGAGTTCCAAATGACAAATTTAATCTGAGAAGTGAGAAAATGCAAAAGCAAAGGGAAACAGTCAAGCAGGACAAAATAATAGTTTAGCCATAAAACAAAGTCAAGGATCTTTTGTTCCTCCTCAGGGGCTGTAGATAATATCCACTGAGCTGTTTCATAGATGCTGAAACTGGAAAAAACCAACTGCATGATGATCAGACATTAGTCATTACATAAGCTGTTCCATCTTGCACAATTCTAAGAACTGGCCTCAAGGAAACAGGAAGAAAAAAAAGATGACCGTGGAGTTGAAGATTAACCTTAAAATTACAACAGTCAAGATGACGCTCATGAGACCACTACATGACCAGTTTCACGACGAGGTCAGCACTGACTCAGTTGCATCCACTTTCAGCCCCCTCGCCCTGCCTGTGCACCCTGAACAATCCCTGAAAATCGCTTGCCCTCTTACTGGCAGCTGGGGAGCTGGTTCTCTGGGACATGAGTTCCCCTTTTCTCCAGGGCTGCCAGCTTCCTCAGTAAAGCTACCTTTCCGTTTACCCAACATCTGTCTCTTAGCATTGGATCCTTCAGCTGGTGAGCAGCCAGCTGAGTTCAAGAACATTCCCATCTGTTCAGATCCTCTTTGATTTCTTTCATCAGTGTTTTGTAGATTTCAGTACGCGAGTCCTGTATATGCTTTGTTAGATCTACATCTAACGTTTTCAATCGATTTGAGCAATTGCAAATGGCGCTGTATTCTTTCTATCATTTTGTTTACTGCTTTATGGCTGTGCTGGGTCTTCATTTCTGCACAGGCTTCTCTTCAGTTGTGGGTGCATGGGCTTCTCACTGCAGTGGCTTCTCTGGGCCCGTGGGCTCAGGAGCAGAGGCTCCCAGGCTCTAGAACACAGATTCAATAGTTGTGGCGCATGAGTTCAGCCGATCCACAATATGTGGGATCCTCCTGGATCAGGGACTAAACCTGACCGGCAGGCGGATTCTACGCCACTGAGCCACCAGGGAAGCCCGCAATACTGTGATCTTAATACAGTGGTCAGTGACGACCTGGTCATTGCTAAGATGTGGCCATGTGTGGATGTGAGAGTTGGACTGTGAAGAAGGCTGAGCGCCGAAGAATTGATGCTTTTGAACTGTGGTGTTGGAGAAGACTCTTGAGAGTCCCTTGGACTGCAAGGAGATCCAACCAGTCCATTCTGAAGGAGATCAGCCCTGGGATTTCTTTGGAAGGAATGATGCTAAAGCTGAAACTCCAGTACTTTGGCCACCTCATGTGAAGATTTGACTCATTGGAAAAGACTCTGATGCTGGGAGGGATTGGGAGCAA
>NW_011493223.1:0-416 GCF_000754665.1 Bison bison bison | reverse complement strand
CGTCCATTGAGTCGATGATGCCATCCAGCCATCTCATCCTCTGTCGTCCCCTTCTCCTCCTGCCCCCAATCCCTCCCAGCATCAGAGTTTTTTCCAATGAGTCAACTCTTCGCATGAGGTGGCCAAAGTACTGGAGTTTCAGCTTTAGCATCAGTCTTTCCAAAGAACACCCAGGGCCGCTCTCCTTTACAATGGACTGGTTGGATCTCCTTGCAGTCCAAGGGACTCTCAAGAGTCTTCTCCAACACCACAGTTCAAAAGCATCAATTCTTCGGTGCTCAGCCTTCTCACAGTCCAACTCTCACATCCATACATGACCACAGGAAAACCATAGCCTTGACTAGATGGACCTTTGTTGGCAAAGTAATGTCTCTGCTTTTGAATATGCTGTCTAGGTTGGTCATAACTTTCCTTCC
>NW_011493222.1:27122-29882 GCF_000754665.1 Bison bison bison | reverse complement strand
TCCCACGGCGCACATCAGGTGTGCGGGCAAGGTCACGTGGGCAGGGCCCGCTCCCACCCCCTGGAGCCTCGCTCCTGCCCCGCGCAGCGCACCTCCGAGGTGGTCGGTCACTCTGAGACCCCCTGTGGCACCGGGGCTTGGCGGAAGGGCCTGCAGGCTCCTGGGAGGAGGTCAGGCCGCCATCTAGCATCTCCCCTGGTCCCGCCCCGTCCAGGCCTCTGCTGCTTGGAGCACAGGCGTCCCTGGGGTCACACCTGCCCCGTGGACAGGCGCCAGAACTGAGAGAGTCAGGGGGGCTGACCCGGGGCCTGGCCTCCTCTTTTTCCCCGGCGTCCTCTGACCCTGGGATGCTCCCCTGCCCCCGCCCCCCAGGGCTCCCCACCTAGGGCCGCCCAATTGTCACCCACAGCCATGGAATGGCCTCGTGGAACCAGCTCTGGGCACCAGGGGGACTGCGTGTGCTCAGGGGGGGCCCCCAAGGTCTGAGAAGACCCCAGCTCTGGAGGGTGGAGCTGGGTCCTCAGCCCCGTGGGTCACAGGGCTTTGCTGGTGGGGGTCTCTCCCCAGTGTCTCCAGGACCCCAGTTTCCCATCTAGGAGGAGGGGGGTACCAGGATGGGGGGTGGGCAGGAGAGGATGGGTTGCAGGACAGGGATGCTGGGGGGTTGGTTTGGGTTTGGTGGTACACGGGGCCAGCTGAGGGCCGGGAGGGTCTTTCCCCAGAGGGCTCCTTGCTTCATAATGGGGTGGGGGTGCCTCAGCTGCACGGCTACTCAGCTGGGGGCTGAGACCCAGGGCCCAACAGACCCTTGTAAAACGGACAAAGTAGGACGAGCTCTCCCAGCGGAGGGCAGGGTCCATGCGGGGGCCTGGAGGCCTCATCAGGAGACAGCGCTGAGGGTGGTCTGGTCAGCCCCACATGGGTGTCTGTGGCTGTGTCTCTGCCCCGCCCCGTGGAGCCCTGGGGACAGGAGGTCAGATCCGAAGTGGCCAGGGAAACTTCCCAGTTGCCCGAGTGGGCTGCACCATCTTTCCAGTGGGTGTCTCTGAAATAGCATCAGGCAGACACCTCCTGGGGTCCGTATGTCCCCCGAGGGGCTGTGGAGGGTGGAGGCCCTGGAAAGGCCCCCAACTCTTGGGACCAAATCCCACACAGCCCCCGCTGCAGGGCAGACCCCGGCCGGCCCCACCTCTGGGCTGGCTGGCCCCTCTGAAGGCGCTGAGCTGTGCTGACCAGACATTGCCGCCTTCCCTGTGGCCTTTGACAAGATCCTGCCGGAGCTGGGAGCGAGCCCCTGGGCACTCGCTGCTGGGGCCAGTCTGTCTGAGGCTGCCCTGTCCTGGGGCCTGGCCCTTGGTAGCTGGGGGCACAGGGAGCTTCCAGGAAGAGCTTCTGGTTCTGAGCTAGCCTTTGGCTGGTGTGACGGTGCACCCTGGATGTGGCCTCGCTGTGCCTGACTCCTCCATTTGCTGAGGCCTGGGCCCAGACCAGGGAGAGGGAGGCAGCCTCTCTGTGCTGTCCCGTGGTATCTGCTGGCCGAGAGCGGGGCTGCCCGGGAGGAATGTGCCGCGAGAGCTCCAGAGAGCTGGGCGGCTTCCTGGAGGAGGTGGTATTGAGCTGGGTGTGGTGTAAGTGTCGGAGATGGTGGGCCCGCCAGAGGTGTGTGAGAACAGCCAGGGGGCTCCTTATCTGGGGAGGGAGCTGAGCGTGGTCTTGCAGGTAGAGAGAGACCCCAGGAGGCAGAGGCGCGTGTGAGCTGGCAGAGGGAGAAGGCGGGTGGCACAGCCCGCTGGTGGTCTGTTTGCCTCTCTGTGCCTGGTGCCGGGGGGGCAGGGGTGGTCACTGGGCTCTTGCTGGGCAGCCCTCCTGGTGGCCTGCACATCATAAAATGTGAGCGTTTAAGGCTCGCTCTTGGTTTTATGTGTGCATTGATTGCGTTCAGGGTGGGTGGGAATGGATTTATAATTAGACAACAGTCCTGGCGATCAATAGAGAGATTATTAGAACCATAAATAGAACTTTAGGACTGAGATGAGGTAATTTCCCCTGAACCCGGGCATTGATCATTAGAGGTGGCCCTGGAGTGTTAAAACACTGGGTGTTAGGCTGTAGAATTAAATACTTCTGGAGGGACGTGCTGTGAATCCCGGCCACAGCCCGTCAGGCGCAACCCCCCACCCCCCACCCCGGCGTGACTGTCTCCAGGAGGACGTGGGTCTGGGCCGGCCAGGTGGGCAGTGAGGGTCTGGCGTGTTCTGGGTGCCTGCCCCGTGGACTGCTGGGGGTTCTTCTGTGCATATGGCCATCTAGAGGGCCCCATGTCGGCCAGCCACGCTGTGATCGCGACTGCAGCCCACGCCCCCGTCTGCAGCACAGAACTCTGCCCTGTCCGGGTCATCCACTCCTGGAAAGTGTCCTGTGATGATTCCTGGTGGCGGGGGCCGCCCATGGGGACAGTTGGGCAGTTGCTTTCCAGCAGCTTTGCCGCTCTGGGGGTTGGGGGTGCCCGTGGGCTGCCCCCACCCCGAGATGCTCTGCCCCAGCCGGCCGCACGGGGACACAGCTGTGAACCGTGGGGTCTCCCCGAGGAGCGCAGGGTCCCTTCAGGTGTTCGTTCACAGGACACCCGCGGTCCCTTTGCAGCCAGATGCCTGGAGATTGTGGCTTTGGCCTCCTGACCCCACAAGTCGGCTAGCATAGCCTGGGGCTATGAGGTAGCATAGCCTGGGGCCACTGAGGGTGCGGCTGAGTAAGACGGTG
>NW_011493222.1:24273-25928 GCF_000754665.1 Bison bison bison | reverse complement strand
CCGGCCGGCGGAGCCGCGGCGCGTGCGGGACCCCTGACAGGTCAGTGTGGGGCCCAGCCGGCCGCAGGCATGCCGCGTGGCTTGCACCATTGCCCGTGGGGCCGGACGTTCTGGCTGGAGGCACAGATGCAGGCGTGGGAGGTGGGCTGGCTCGGGCCCCACAGGGGTGAGTGGAGGGGCCCTCGGGGGCCGTGGCCGCCGTCCAGGTGGTCGTGCAGGGCAGCGTGGCGGGGCGGGCCTGGGCTGCTGGGTGGAGTGCACACCTCGGGCTGCTTGGAGCAGCGGGTAGCAGGGTGCTGTGGGGGGTGAGCCTCGGGAGCCCCCAACCAGACTCGGCCCAGGCCCTGGGGATGCCGCAGCTTTTAACATTAGTCTGGTTCTCCACCACTCTGCTCGACGGAGGCGTTTAGAGCTGTCAAGGGGAGCACGTCTGTTAGGTGACAGAAGGGACTGACGTTTGAGGCCAGGACGTGCTGCATGGAGCCCTGGGGGGCTGCAGGGGGGCCAGGCTGTGCCCAGGCCGCTGGTGCCTCGGTTGCCCTGTCACTCATTTGCCTTGAGCCCCAGCACCGCTTGGAGGAGGAGAAACAGTACCCAGTGGCCCAGGTCTGGGCCTGGCTGACCCCTCCTCGGGAATGTTCCCCAGGAGCGGGTATCCCTCTGTGCCTGCAGCCTCCTCCCCCTGGGCCATGGGGCTCACCTCCTGGCTATGGGCCCTGCGTGTCTCGTGCCAGGATGTGCATGCCTGGAGGGCAGGTGTATTGAACAGCTGCTGTGTGCTGGGCAGGGTACCAGGGATGTGGAGGCGACCAGGCAGGCACAGAGGCTTCCTCTGGGCCTCTGGATTCCTGGCATGTGCTAGGTGCTCGTGCAAGCTGGGGGTGCTAGGGGAATGCAGTGCTGAGTAGCTGAGCGCGGCCCGGTTTCTCTGTGAGCGGGCAGCCCTGGGTAGACCGGGAGAAGCAGGGGGAGGTCTCAGGGCTGCGGGAGGCCAGGGCAGGCACAGGGAGTGGCCTAGAGGAGAGGGCTGGCTGTTTTGGGTTCTGAGGGATGCATAGGAGTTCCTGCCCTGTAGGCAGGTGGCAGGGCGTCGTGCACCAGCACAGGGCCTGGTGGGGGCCTGGGCCGTTCCAGGTTGGGACCTGTCCTCGCAGCCTTGGGGGAGCTGCTGGTGCTGTGGGGGTGAGGGTGGGGTGCTGGGCTTCCTTCCAGCCCAAGCTCTGGGGCTCCCTTTGAACTTCCTTTGCAGACGTGGTTTTGCTGTGTCCCAGGGGAGGTGTTGGGAGCTGGTGCTGACCGTGGGCTGGGGGTGGTGGTGAGACCCTCCACCCTGGTGAGGGGTGTCCTGTGGGGAGGCGGCCGGACTTCCTGCTGGGACGTTCCTCCTGAGGCCTGTGGGGGCTTATTCTGCTGAAGCGTCACCTTGGCCTGTGGCCGTGTCACTTGGGAGACCCCGAGGACGCTGGGCCCTCTAGAGTGTGGCTGCTACCTGGGCTCCTCACCCGCAGGGTCACCAGACAGACCCCTGTCCTCTGCCAGGCCGAGCAGAGAGGATGCCTCGGACGATGGTTGTGACTGCACTCAGGGCCAAGTGTAGCCAGGAGCCCCCCGGACCAGGCCTTGGTGCCTGGGGAGCCCTAGAGGCTGGGGCCCCT
>NW_011493222.1:22306-24173 GCF_000754665.1 Bison bison bison | reverse complement strand
AGGGCTGAGGCAGGCCGCTTCCCTTCCCTGCCAGGGGGCCATGTCCACCCACCCTCCGAGGCCAGGTCCCGCTGGGGGGTCCAGCGCCCGACACATGTGCATAAACGTAATATACGGTGGCCAGGTCTCCAGTTGGCCAGCGCCGTCCTGGGGAGCGGTTAATTACATTTGTGCTGTGTTACGAGGCTGTCTCCCTTTCTGGAATTTATTTTAGCTAATTAGTTGGAAATGCCAGAGTAGTATTTCAGATGATGGGAAGATCATACATTATCATACACGGGGCAATTAGTGCCCCTGACAAATATTTATTGTGGTTTTTTTCTCTAAGCGTGCCTCTGGGTGCCCCAAGCCGGCCGACCCAGGGGTGGCGGAGGGTCCCTGTCCATCTGCCTGACCATGTGGTCCCTGCGATTCTGGAGTTTGAAGTGGAGAGGGGATGTCAGGCCTCCGGGCGGGGGGCACCTGTGTCCACCTCTTCTCCATAGGGCCCCAAGCTGGCGGTCCTGTGTGTGTGGGGTTCAGGGAGCATGCTGGTCTCCAGGGACCAGGGGTCTGCCCCCCTGGCTCCCTGGTGAGGGGAGGGCGCCCGAGCCTCACACCGGCTCCTCCTTCCCTCCAGGCTGAAGCAGCGGTGGCCGCTGTGGCGGTGGCAGACACGGTCCGGGACGGGTCCCCTCCCGTGGGCTCCAATGGCGCGTCGAAGACGTGGGGCCTGGTCACACCCACCCCGGGCACCCCCCCGGGGGGCTCCACGGGCCCGTCAGCTGCAGCCTCCTTCTTCCTCAGGTACGTACTCCCGGGGGCTTGTGCCTGGCCTGGGGGTGGCCTGTCAGAGGCCCCTCGGGCTCTGAGCCTGGCGGCCTACGGGCCTCTCCGGGGAGAGCTGTGGCCTGCCTGCCGTCCAGCCGAGCGGAGGGGGGTTCTCCGGGCCTCCTGGGGCACTGTGTCAACTGCATGTCCGGAGGCCTCTTGCCCAGCACGGGGTGCAGCCGAGGGCGGGGTTCCCCGCTCTCCACCCTGCCCAGCTGGGTGGTCTCAGGCAGGTTGCATCTGGTCTCTGGTGCTCTGTGCCTCGGTTTCCTCGTTTATCAGGTGGCGCTTCCCGGGGGGCGTCGTGAGCTGATGGCGGGAGGACCTCAGCTGCGGCCGGTGGACATCCCCAGGTGGTCCTGGGCCAGTGCCGGCGGCAGGGGGTGGGTGGCATGGACGGGAGGCAGGGGCAGGCAGGCCTCGAGGCAGCGGCCCGAGGGAGCGTCCCTGGGCCACTGGGGAGGTTGGCGTGAGCTGGGGCGGGTGTCCTGGGGGGACTCCTGTTGTCCTGGGGGGACTCCTGTTGCCCTGGGGCCCCCGGCACATCACCTCACTGGTGGTGCCCTTGGGTGCCAAGCGCCCCCTGCGGTTGGGGCTCCCGGGGTGTGATGGTGGCTATGAGTCACGATGGCTGGCCCCGCACGTCACTGTCCCATCAGCAGCCCCTGCGGGTGTGATAAGCTCGTCCTTGTATCGCAGGAGCCGGCGTCTTATCAGCGCGGCCTGGGGCTGTGGGGCTGACTGGGAAGTGGGGGGCGTGGTGGGGGCACTGGGCCAGTGGGCACATGTGCGGGCCCACAGCCCCAGGTGGGTACGAGGAGCCGGGCAGGGCCTTCTGCTGTGGGGTGGGTAGGGCCTGCCTTGCGGGCCCAGGAGCCCCGTGAAGGGGACAGAGGGCCGATCTGGACGCCTGGGGGTCCTGGCCCCGGTGGTCTCTGCGGTCTCTGCCCCGGCCTTTGGGGCAGCGGTCACGCCCTGCCAGGCCGCGCTTGCTGGAGGATTGCCAGCCTGAGGGCCCCTGGGGAGGAAGGCCAGTCCTGGGGATCTGGGGCCACCC
>NW_011493222.1:20530-21572 GCF_000754665.1 Bison bison bison | reverse complement strand
CTTAGCCGCTGTGGGTGAGCCACGGCAGAGGGTGATTCTGGGGGGCGGCTTGGGGACCAGGCCTGTGGGACACGGGGCACGGATGAGGCCTGGCGCCCTGCATGCCCCGCTGAGCCTGGGTGGGCAGCTCGGTCATGACTTGGGCACGGCAGCTGCAGTGGCGACCGAGGGCTCCGCATGCCAGCCCCCCCACCCCAGGGCCCTGCACAGGCCGCCTCTGCAATTACGTTTCTCTGGGGGCTCTGGTGACCTTGACGCCCCTTTAAAGTCCCCCCCCCAACGCTGTGTAACGTCCTCCTGTCTCTGCAGTCTCCCCACCCCCACACCCTCCTCTGGGCCTTTCTTGGGTGGGATGCCGGGGCGGGGGGGTCCCCTCCCAGACCCCTGAAGCTAGAGGTGGGATACAGTGGGGTCACCCCCTGGACCCATGAAGCTCGACGGCATGGGAAGGACAGCTGTGAGCCCCCTCGGCAGGGGCAGTGGGGGGCTCCCTCTGGGCGGCGCTCCCAGGCACCCCCCACCTGCTTCACTGCAGCTTCAGGGGCACCCCTCCCTCATGTCTGCCTGGATGGTCAGGCCACAGGACGTCAGGCTGGTACCCGGCAGGGGCCCGGGGTGGGATGGGTGCTGCCCAGAGGCCCCCGGCCACTGGGGCTCTGCAGAGAGGTGTCCCTCACCCGCAGGGCTGGCAAGGAGCCTGGGAGCCTCGGGGTGAAAGCCCCAGGTGACAGGAGAATGCAGGCAGGCACGGCAAGGGTCAGGGCGGCTGGGGCCGTGGGCCTCAGCCTCGGGGGCTCCAGCGCCCCCTTAGCCGCCCTGCACCGGTGAACCCTGAGGGCCCCTCCGGGGGTGGGGCAGGCCAGGCATGCAGGGCGTGGCCCGGTCCTCCCGCCTCCTGGCGGCCCAGGTCGGACTGGTAACTGAGCCCCACTCACATCCACACGGGCCCTGTGTCTTCTCGGGGTGAGTAAAGGCCTCACCGTCAAGGCCAACTGCCTGTGAAATTATCTTCTTGTTTGGAAGAGGCAATTTTTCTTTGTAA
>NW_011493222.1:19248-20290 GCF_000754665.1 Bison bison bison | reverse complement strand
CCCCCTCCCCCTTTCTCTCACCCGTTCTCTCACGCCTGCCCTCATGGCCCCATCCTCAGCTTCCCCTGGGTCCTAGGCCTGGGCCAACACCTGCCCTGCAG
Source organism: Bison bison bison (assembly GCF_000754665.1). NCBI lineage: Eukaryota > Metazoa > Chordata > Mammalia > Artiodactyla > Bovidae > Bison > Bison bison. The sequence goes on along the minus strand of NW_011493222.1, from coordinate 20,189 downwards.
AGCCGCCTCGGGGTGGGGCACAGCTGTGTAAGCTCAGGGCAGAGCGGGGCTCCCGTGTAGCAGGAGGCACAGGGTTCAGGGAAGCCAAGTGTGGGGGCATCAGGGCAGGCTTCCTGGGGGAGGTATCCTCTGAGGATGAGAATTGTGGGTGCAGGAAGTCTTCCCTTCACAACCGGACCATCCGGAGGCACCCACACGGCCCCCATGGGTCCCACCTGAGTCCCCCCGCCCACTGCTCCGCAGCAGAGCAGTGGGTGTTCGTAGTCCTGAGTGTGGGGTCTCCTCCCCCATCCCCACTGCCCAGAAGCCAGGTCTGTGCCCCTAGCGGGCCGGCCCCTGCAGAGACACCCCCCACCCACCCCAGGCCATGTGAGCTGAGACACAGTCCCCAGTGGCTGACGGGCTTGTCCTGGGTGTGAAGGGCCCTGGATTTCATCAAAGGGGAGCGTGCTGTCCCGGGGCGCTCTGAGTCACCCCCGGTGAGCTGAGCCTGTAGGAGCGGAGACCTGGAGGGCCGGCAGGCTGGGGCGCAGCCTCTTGGCTCCCCGCCCTGCGGGGGCTGACCCAGGGCAGGCAGGGAGGAGGGGGCACCAGAGTTCCATCGGACCACGGGGCAGAGACGCTGGCCAGGGACATTCCAGCCTCCCAGGACTTGTGGGGCCGCAGATGGCTGAGGGTCCAGTGTCTGTCTAGTGGTGAGACCTGGGCGTGTCCCGTGGGGATGGACACCTCCCAGGGTGCTGCCAGAGTCCTGGAGGTGTGGGGGCGGGGCTGAGTGAGGCCCGTGCCGGAACCTGGGCTCCCGAGAGGGTCACGGAGGGGCAGGTGCCCCAGCAGGCCGGTGTTGGGGTGGGGCTGAGTGAGGCCCACGCCAGAACCTGGGCTCCCGAGAGGGTCACGGAGGGGCAGGTGCCCCAGCAGGCCGAGCCCTGCCTGCTGCC
>NW_011493222.1:18845-19148 GCF_000754665.1 Bison bison bison | reverse complement strand
TCACCCTGAGGGCCCGGCCGGAGCCCCCCAGGCAGGCTGGTTCTGGGTGGTCCTTGTAATGCCCTTCCCTGACGTCCAGGCCGCGGGGCCCTGGCGCCCACGTGGAGGCGAGCCGACCCCACTGGTGCACATCTGTGGCCCCCTGTCCTGTCCAGGCAGGCTGGGGGCCAGCCCACCTGCCCTGGTTGTCCCCGGGCAGGGCCTGGGACAGGGCTGCCCGCTGCACTGCAAGCCTCTGGGTCAGGCGGTTGCGTCTTGCCGTCGGGGCGGTGGGTGGGGAGCTGAGGCCTCACTTAGGGTGGC
>NW_011493222.1:16844-17462 GCF_000754665.1 Bison bison bison | reverse complement strand
GAAAAAAGAGGATGTGCTTGGTGCGGGGTGCAGGAGGGGCCGGGTCTCGTGTCTGCCTGGGCCCGGTCGCCTGGCCTGAATGGGCCAAGCTGCCAGGGGCTGGACGTGGCTGGTGAGCTGGCCTCTGCGTGGCTGGTGGGAAATGAAGTGCGGGCCGAGCAGCTGCTTGCAGGGCGGGGCAGGCGTCAGGGCAGCACTGAACGCCCTGCCCCCTTGTTCCCCCCAGGGCCGCCCAGAAGCTCAGCCTGGCCTCCAAGCGCAAGAAACCCCCGCCACCGCCGCCCCCCGCCCCGCGCCGGGCCTCCACCTACCCCACGGACTTCAGCGGGGTCCTGCAACTGTGGCCGCCCCCTGCACCCCCTTGCCTGCTCAGGGCCACCTCCAAGGCCAAGGACAACCCCAGCAGTGTTGGAAAGGTAGGCCCCACCCCGAGTCAGCGGTGACCCTGGGGTGGGACGAGGCTGGGCTGTCTGGGCACGAGCGGGGTGGGGGAGTGGGCGGTGAGAGACCCTGCTGCCTTCTCCGGGGCTGGACCAGGGGGGTCCGTGTCCAGATGGGCTGACTGAGGCCCGGGCCGCCTGGACACTCCAGACAGCGGCGGGGAGCCTGGGGGACCGG
>NW_011493222.1:16218-16744 GCF_000754665.1 Bison bison bison | reverse complement strand
GGGGGGGTCCCAGGAGCACTGGCCACTCCTAGAGTAGGGTGGGGCGACCAAGGCTTCCTGGGACTCAGAGCTGGGGTCTGACTCCAGGAACCCCCGTGCCTTGTCTCTCAGGCAGGGCGGGGGCACGGCTGGGGCCCCTCGGCTTGCCAGAGTCCGGGCAAAGCCCCACCGCATCCTGACACGATAACTGGGGACGGGGGTCAGGCCCACAGTGTGAAGGGCCCTGCCCGTCGCAGCTGGCCGGCTCTCAGCTCCTGTCCCTTCTGCTGAGACGGTTTCTGTCCGGGCCCCGCCTGGGCTGCTCGTGACTGCCCCCGGGCCCAGGTCCGGCTGCGTGAGCACATTAGTGCGGGGGGCTCTGGGCGTTGCAGGCGGGGAGCCCGAGCTGCAGAGGGCCTCAGGGGGAGGGCGGGACCCTGACCCTGAGGATGGACCCCTTCAGCCCCCTCTGAGCCTCCCACCCAGGCCCTGGGCCCGGCCTCTGCAGCCCCTAGAGGCCCACACCCCTGGGCTCAGTCCATCCTGC
>NW_011493222.1:11894-15701 GCF_000754665.1 Bison bison bison | reverse complement strand
CCTCCCCCACCAGGCCCCCCTCCCTGCCTCCCTGGACGATGTTATTTGCACGAATATCACATAGTCAGAAATGCCTCCTGAAAGGCATTTAATATTGTCAGAGAAAAGAAGTTAGATTACACTCGATTCTTGACATTAATGTGCCACTTAAGATAATTCATCATTGTGCGGAATTACAGAAGACGGTCCCTCCCCCCACGCCCGCCCGGGGCCCCCTCTTAGGAGTGGAAGCCCGTTTTTATGCAAAATGTATTTGTTCCCTACCTGGCAGCTACTCAGCGGGTGCTTTGCAATAGCTGAACATTTAGGGGGAGACGTGCTTGTCTGGCGGGGAAACCCTGTCATTTCCCCTGGTAACGAAAGGCCCTCACAGACCAGGACCCAGCCATGGGGCTGGCCCGGGGGTGGGGACCCCAGCGGGGCAGCCCAGTCAGGCTTTTCCCCGCCGGGAACACGCTCCAATCTGCAGAACCCATTTGGCCCCTGAAGTGGCCTGGAGTTCACGCTGAAAAAAAATTGCCAAAAATTACTGGGAAGTGCACATTTTCGTCTGCTTGGCAGCGGCGTTTGGAAATGAAATAGTTTTGTTCGTGTCGTCAGGGAATAAAAGAATCGCTTCTCGCCTAATGAGCCCGGGTTGGAGGAGCTCAGTAGAGGGGTTCTCTCCCCACGTCTCCCCCAGGACCGCCTCTCCTTAGCAGAGCGCTCTGCATGTCAATTTGCCACGTGCCGAAGGGGTATCGGTGGCGCCTTGCGCGAACTACCCGCGGTAAACCAATTTTGCCGGCGTTATGTATCTGTCACTTACAATTAAATCCGTGAAAAATACTGGCTCTGAGATGAGCCTGGTAATTTGATTTACACTGTGGTGGAGAAATCGGAGGTTTCAGTGGAGGCCTGTGTCCTCCTGCAGAAGCTGGGGTCTAATGCTTTCTCCTGGGGGGTGGGGGGCTCACCTGGGGTGGCTCGCCCGGCAGCTCCGGGCCCCTTTCGGCCCGGGGTCTGTGTTCTCCCTGCAGGTTTTGGTGTGTCTGCAGTGCAGCTTACTCTGGGCTCTTGCATCTTAAGTTTCTGGGTCCCCCGCCCCCAGGCTTCTGTTTGCCTGGGGGCCTTGGGGCTCGGGGTCCAGCTCTGGAAGCTGGGCATAAAGGCAGATGGGCAGCATGGGTGAGCTTTGCATTTGTTTTGGGTTTGGGGGACACACAGTGGCAGAGGCTGCCGGGCGGCCTGCTGGGCCCTGAGCTCAGCCGAGCCTGTCCCGCCCGGTCACCCCTGTCTCGGTCTCCCCATCAAGTCCCCTGAGAATCCCCATCTCCTCCTGGATCAGCCTGCCCTCTTCCTCCCGGTCCTGTGCTGACCGGCTTGCCTCTGGGTCCTGCCTGGTCCTGGGTGTGAGTCTGGCCTCCGGCGGCTCTGGGGTCGGAAGTACCGGAGCCCGTTTCTCCTGGGGGCGGCACGGGCCTCAGCCTGTCCCGCGTCGTGGTCTGTCCTTCCATTCCCCGCGCTCTCGCTGCCCACCCTGGGCCGCGGGCCGGGGAGGATGTGCTCAGGGCCCTGAAGGCCTCTGGCCTGGGGCTGGGAGCTGGCCGGAAGGGCTCCCTGGAGGAGGTGAGGCTGGACCGAGATTGGGGGTGGGGCGTGGCCCACGCCCTCCCTCTGCCCTGCATCCGTGCACCGCCATCTCTCCTTGGGGCTGCACCTTGCTGTGTGCAGAGCCTGCCCGAGGTCGGGAGTTGGGGGTGTGGGGAGGGCCTTGGTCAGGGGCAGCCTCTGTCCACCCATGGCGTGGGAGCAGGGGGTGGGAGCACTCCCGAGGCTCTGATGGGGGCCCTGTGGGAGAGCCCGGGTCTTGCTTCCACTGCCCCCTCTCCCCTTCTCGCTCCACCCTCAGATTTGGGGATCGGGATTTCAGGGGACCCGCTCGCAGGCTGTGTGATGCAGGTGGGACAGTTGACCTCTCTAAGTGGGTTTCCTCCCTTCTCAAGCCTGCGCAGGCCTGGGGGAGAGGAGTCCCTGTAATGGCTGGTGAGACCGGGGAGCTGGCAGAGCTGGCGGGGAGCCCATGCAGGTGACTCTGCTCTTGAAGGCCCGGGTCTTGGGGCTTACTCCCCTGGTCCTGGCTCTGCATCGGGGCCAGCGAGAGGGTGTGAGGACCCCCGAGTCGCGGGGTTGCCCTCTGGGTCCCGTCCTCGTCTTCTCTCTCTGCCCACAGGAGCAGCTGGGGTGTGCTTCCTCTGTCCGCCCTGTGCCCCCCTTCACGGGCTCCCTGATCTGTGCTGGCGTGCTCCTCCCGCCAGGCCTCACTGCCTCCCTGCCTCGCTGACCTCATGTGGGACGTGCTCCCGCCTGGGGCTGGGGCGCGGATGCCGCATTCCTCCAGTGGGGACCCCGTGCCGGCCAGGCCCGCTGTCCCGACTCGCGCGAGGCTGCCCCTGCCCTGTAATTAGCGCTGCTCAGAGGCCCGCTCCGCCCGCCTCCCCAGGTGAAGGTCATGCTGCGGATCTGGCCTGAGCAGGGGGCCCAGCGCTCGGCCGAGTCCACGTCCTTTCTCAAGGTGGACCCTCGCAAGAAGCAGGTGACCCTCTATGACCCGGCCACCAGGCCCCCAGGCAGCACGGGCCCCCGACGTGCCCCTACAGCTGCCGTCCCCAAGATGTTCGCCTTCGACGCGGTCTTCCCCCAGGACTCGGAGCAGGTGAGGTGGCGGGGTGGCCTTGGGTGGGGCGGGTTGGCAGCGCAGGACGATGGGAGATGGTCAGACCTGCACCCCTTCTCGTGCAGGGTGGGCAGGAGATGATGAGAGGAGGCCCGGGTGCAGGGGCTTGGGTGCGGCTGGCAGACCATCTGTGTTTCCCCTTCCCCGCTGGCCTCCCCACCCTCATGTGTACCCACTAGCTCCTGGGCTGCTTCTCAGGCCGTTTCCAGAGCCCGCCCTCCGAAGCTGTCCGTGCAGAGCCTGTTTTCCCCGGGATGCTCCTCTGTGTGTCCTGTGCGTGCCGTGATCATGTGTGTCGTGTGGTGTGTGTCCGCTGTGATCACACGTGTGCTGTGATGTGTGCCTGCCGTGATCACATGTGCGGTGTGTGTGTGCTCTCTGTGATCACACGTGTGGTGTGGTGTGGTGTGGTGTGTACTCTCTGTGAACACGTCTGTGGTGTGGTATGTGCCCGCCATGATCACACATGTGCTGTGATATGTGCCCGCTGTGGTCACGTGTGCATTGTGGTGTGTGCCCGTCGTGAACACATGTGCTGTGGTGTGTGCCCGCTGTGATCACGCGTGTGCTGTGGTATGTGCCCATTGTGATCACACATGCGGTGTGGTGTGTGCTGTGAACATGTGTGTGGTTTGAAGTGTGTGCTCACTGTGATCATGCATGTGGTGTGATGTGTACCCGCTGTGATCACATGTGTGCTGTGGTGTGTGCCTGCCGTGGTCACGTGTGCAGTGTGGTGTGTGCCTGCCGTGAACATGTGTGGTGTGTGTGCCCGCTGTGATCACATGCGTGCTGTGGTGTGTGCCCATCGTGATCACACGTGTGGTGTGGTGTGTACCCGGTGTGATCACACGTGTGCTGTGGTGTGTGCCCGCTGTGATCACACGTGTGCTGTGGTGTGTGCTCTCTGTGAACATGTGTGTGGTGTGTGTGCTCACTGTAATCACGCGTGTGGTGTGCCATGTGCCCGGTGTGGCCACAGTGGCAGTGTGACTTCTGCGTGTGCGCACTGTGTGCCTGTCAGCTGTGTCTGTCAGCTCACGCTGCAAATGTATGTGTGTTTGTGTCCGGTCCGTGTGTGTTGTGTGTCC
>NW_011493222.1:10955-11105 GCF_000754665.1 Bison bison bison | reverse complement strand
GGGCGCCCGCTTCTCCGTCCGCGTCTCGGCCGTGGAGGTGTGCAGCCGGGGCCAGAGCCTGCGGGACCTGCTGGCCGAGGTGGCCTCCGGCAGCCTGCAGGACACCCAGTCCCCGGGCGTGTACCTGCGGGAGGACCTGGCGTGCGGGGC
>NW_011493222.1:9009-10753 GCF_000754665.1 Bison bison bison | reverse complement strand
ACTCTGGTGCCTACCCCCCTGTCCGTCCATCCGTCCGTCCTCAGCTCCAGAACCAGAGTGAGCTGCGGGCGCCCACGGCTGAGAAGGCGGCCTTCTACCTGGACGCGGCACTGGCCGCCCGCGAGGACGCCCGGGGAGGCTCCCACGTGCTCTTCACGCTGCACGTGTACCAGTACCGCGTGGAGAAGTGCGGCAGAGGCGGAAGTAGGTGGCCGTGTGCCTGCGTCGTGGGGTCGGGCGCCCTGGGTCTGGGGGCCCTGGGGCTGAGCCTTCACCTCCCACCCTGTGGTGTCAGTGTCTGGAGGCCGCAGCCGCCTGCACCTCATTGACCTGGGCAGCTGTGAAGAGGCCCCCGGGGGCCCCCCATCACTGTCGTTGTCGGCCTTGGGCAGCGTCATCCTGGCGCTGGTTAGCGGAGCCAAGCACGTGCCCTGCAGGTACGTGCGGGCTCCTGGGTGGGCCTGGGGAACTGGCTCAGCCCACGTCAGGCGTGTCCTCTGTGCCCATGGTCCCTGATCCCTCTGTCCTTTCTTCCTCATTGTGTGACCGGCTTTGCTACCCAAGGACTGGCAGGGAGTCCTGCTGCCCAGGGCCCGGGGGGCAGAGGTGGGTGTCAGACCCGACCCCAGGGCCCCAGGCACGGCCCATGTCCAGCTAGAGGCCCTCCTCCCTCCCTCCAGCCCTGTAGCAGCCCCCAAGCCCAGTGGTCCCCCGGCGGCCCTCCCAGGCCCTCTGCCTCTGAGCCTCGCCCCCCCGGCCCCCAGGGAGCACAGGCTTACTGCACTGCTGCGGGAGACCCTGGCCACCGCCAACTGCCGCACCACCATGATTGCCCACGTGTCCGATGCTCCAGCCCGCCACGCTGAGACGCTCAGCACCGTGCAGCTGGCTGCCCGTGTCCACCGCCTGCGCAGGAAGAAGGTCAAGGTTGGTTTCGCCTCCTGGGCCCCTGCCTGCATGGCGGTGACGCTGGCGCTCCTCCTGCCCAAGAGGAGGCCGGGTCCGTGCCCACGGTCGCCCCCAGGAGAACTGGAGCGGCTCACGTTGGGGGCTGTGGTGGCCTGGTCTCTGTTTACCTGGCCCCGGGGAGGCGTGTGGCCAGGGCAGCCTACTGGACCACCGTGGCCTGTACCCTCCCAGGTCTGGACCTACAGGGCACGCCCTGGGGCCCTCACTGGGTCTGGAGGATGGAGTTGGGGTGCCCTGGGGCCCGGGCCCTGGGTCTGAATCCTGGGTTTACAGTTGACGCTGTGTGTGCCTAGGGCGTATCCTCGCCTCCCTGCGACTCAGCTTACCACTTTCTGGGATGTTGCTGAGGAGGTCCGGTTGTGTTGGGGACCTGAGACCTTGCTGGGGGCAGGGACAAGTCTGGTGGCCACGCCATCACTTCTGTCCCTTGAGTGTGGTGCGTGCGGCTGGGGGTGCTGGGGGAGAGGGGCAGGCGGGACGACGCTCAGGGGGGCCCTGCTGTGTCCCCAGTACGCATCCAGCTCCTCCGGTGGGGACAGCTCATGTGAGGAAGGCCGTGCCCGTCGCCCCCCGCACCTGCGCCCCTTCCATCCACGCGCCGTGGCCCCGGACCCCGACCACCTGGCCGCCAGCTCTCCCGGCGACCCCGACTACTCCTCAAGCAGTGAGCAGTCCTGTGACACGGTCATCTACGTGGGGCCTGGCGGGACGGCGCTGTCGGACCGTGAGCTCACGGACAGCGAGGGCCCGCCTGACTTCGTGCCCATCATCCCCG
>NW_011493222.1:4842-6197 GCF_000754665.1 Bison bison bison | reverse complement strand
CCCCCTCGGCCCCCGCCTCCATGAGTGACAGCGGGGCCGCCTCCCCGGGCGCCCGCTCCCGCAGCCTCAAGTCCCCCAAGAAGAGGGCCACAGGTGGGTGTCCGTCTCGGCCACGGGCCACCCTGCACCGCCGGGCGCCCCCTTGGTGGATCCCAGGTGTAGGCAGCCCCTTGTCGTGGTCCGGGCATGGGTGGGGAATGAATTTCCAGGTGTGAGACAGAAGGAAAGAAGAATAAAGTTCATTAGAGCGGGAGACGCTGTTAGAACAGCAGGCCAGCTCAAGGGAGAACCGACGACGAACAGGGGTCCTTATTCCGCTTTTATGCCCAGGATACAGGGAGTGGGATGGGGTCTTGCGGGTCGTCTGCTGATTGGATGAGGCATGGGTAGGGCAGACACCTCCCTACGGGCCAGGAGGGGAGACAGGCTGTACTGCTCCGTTAACAGTGACAGCGCCCCGGACGGAAGGGCGATGAGGGTCTGCTATTTCGGTTCCTGCGTTCCCAGACCCTCCTGGGTTTCATCTGCCCTTCCGTCTGTGGGTCACCACACCCTTGACGGGTTCAGACGCAGGCCGAAGGGATAGGCGTGCCCCGCCCCCTGCGGTTTGTAAACGCACCCCATGTGTGTCCTTCTCTGCCCCCCTGCGCTGCCCCCAGGCTGGTCCCCGTCCTGTCAGAGTGGGCTGGCGAGGGTGGGCCCCCCGAGGTTACCCTGCCGAGGCGTGCGGGGCTGGGAGAGGACGGGGGGCTACCAAGTCCGCTGGCTGCCTGGAAGCCCCATGTCCGTCCCCTGGACCCCCGTCTCTGCGGACCCAGCTAGGGTGGGCTGTTCCGCAGGCTGAGTGTGGCTGGGGGATTTGGGCACTGGTGGACGCTTTCCAGGGCATTGTGAGTGAGGCACGCGCGCTCTGAACCAAGAAGGTGCATGGGAAAGCCGGAGGCTGGCGGAGGTGGTAGAGAGGGGCGTCCTGGGGGCTTGGGGGTGCCAGTGTGGGCCTGGCTTCGGGGTCTGTCCGGGGGCAGTGGGAGTAGAGACGCCTGTGAGTTAGGAGGCTGTGCAGCCCGTTAGGGTGTTCAAGGGTGACCGCCAGAGGTCAAGGGTTGTGGCCTTGAGGATGTGCCGTGCGAGGAGGCTGGTGTGTGGCTGTCCAGGAGGGAGGTGCTGGGGGGCGGCTGGAGTCCTATCTGTTCCATGGGGCGGGGCTGGTCAGGGTTTCTGGCCAGCACTAGGCTGAGCATTTCGGGACTGGGCCCCTGTGGGCTCTGCCCGTCAGAGCCGTGGCCAGGCTGGGGGCTGGGGGGTCTGGCCTCTGCACGCCCAGCGCCCGGCTGTCTGTTCAGGTCTGCAGCGGC
>NW_011493222.1:0-1265 GCF_000754665.1 Bison bison bison | reverse complement strand
AGTGCGGCCCCCCTCATCCTGGGGCCAGCCCAGGAGCCTGGGCAGCCTTTCATCTGGTCATCAAAGCCCTGTCATTACAGGCAGGGAGCAGCTGAGGACGAGACGCCCATTTTATGGATGGGAAGGCAGAGCCGCCTGGACCCAGCCGCCCCCGGAAGGCTGTGGGCACCCGGCTCGTTCAACACCCGGGGAAGCCGAGACCCCGGGCGGGCGGGGTTGCTCAGGTGTCCCCTCCTGGGAAAGGAGGCAGGGCTGGGAAGAGGGCCGTTCCCACTGGAGGCGGGGATCAGCCAGGCCTGGGAGCCAGGCCCCCCAGGGAGGCGTCTCTCACGGCCTCCGAGGCCGGCCTGGCGCACCTCCAGCAGGCTCCCCGGGCGAGGCGCCTGCCCGACTCACCCCGCCAGTCCAGGCGTGCTCCACACGCCCTACCCGCAAGCGGAGGAGGAGCCGGGCGCGGGTCGCGCCGGGCCGGTGACAGGGTCACGGGGCTCAGTGGGCCCAGTGCCTGGCTCGGAACAGGCCGGAGCCAGGGAGGGTGGACGGGTGGGGGCAGGAATTGAGCTCTGGGCCTGAGCCCCCAGGAGCATCCTGCCTCCTTCCTGGGCTGTGTCTGGACCGGGGGGCCCGGCGACCCCGCTCAGGGTCAGAGGCTGGGAGAAGAGTCTGGAGAGTGAGCCTCTGAGCCCCGCCCGGTGCTCACCCACAGGAGCCCTGGAGCAGGGGGCAGTGGCGGGGATGGTGGTGGGGCAGGGTCAGAGGTGGGGTACGGGCAGACGGCCTCCTGGAGCCCAGATCGCAGGGGCCTCCTCTGCCCGTGGGGCCGTCTGTCTCCTGGGCTCCGGCCCCAGGGAGGCCAGCAGTGAGGCCTTGTCCCCTCCTGGCCCTGACCCCCGGGAAACGGGGCTGAAGTCACGGCAGCAGCCTCCGTGCGGCTCCCACTGGGCCTGAGGGCGGCGGTCTGGGGGACCTGGGGCCCTAGATAGGCAGCAGGAGGTCTCCGCCCAGTGCCCACCGGCCTGCCCCCACCTCGTGCTCTCCTGAGGTCTGGGGCGGGAGGGCGGGGCCCTCTGTTGGCGCAGTTGGTGCGTTTGTTTCTGGGTGTCAGTGCTCCCCCTGGTGCCCCCCGGCCCCAACGCCTGCCCAGCCTCCTGCTGCGCAGGGCCACCCAGGGGTGCACGGCACTCACGTGGGGTCCCTGGCCGTGTGGTCCCAGGGGGTCCTGCAGCCCTGGGTGGGGGAGGGTTTGTCTCGGCTGGGAAGGGGGC
>NW_011493221.1:18829-20905 GCF_000754665.1 Bison bison bison | reverse complement strand
ACCCGGGGGCTTCCCACCCCGCCCGGCTGCCCCAGCCCGGACTCCACCCTGTCCTCTCCCTGCAGCAGCTGCCCTGTCCCCGCGAGTTCAGACCCCCGGTGGCCAGGAAGGCACAAGGGCTGCAGGGATCGGGCCCTTGGCCCCCCGCTCAGGGCTGGGGCGCGTGCCTGGGGGATGCACAGCTCCTCGGCCACAGCGTGCAGGACCTGGGGGGTAGGTCAGCCCTGAGCACCCGTAGGTTGGAGTGTTCTCCGGAGGCGACCTCAGGCATGGCCCCCACCCCCGTCCTCTCCCTGAGGCCCTGCACAGACTCTCACGTTTTCAGCTCCTCTCCCCCTGCCTGTTGGGGTGGAAACCCCATGACCCAGGCTGTGGCCACCTGGGACCAAGCATAGGTCTCAGCAGGCGGCCTGGGCAGTGTGAGCAGATCTGCTGGCCTGCGCGTCTAAGGACAGACGCCGGGAGCGTCCCCACTCACCCCATGATGTGCTGGACGTAGGAGGGGTAGCGGAACTCTGTCCTGTTGGCGTCCGGCTTCCCCACGTCGGCCCCTGTGCGCACAGACGGGGCCAGAATCACCGGGAGAGACCGAGGCCTGGCGAGGCGGAGGCCTGGCAGGGCCACCCCCAGAAGGCATGCCAGGGCCCATCCTGCTGGCCACACCGACGGGCTGGCCAGGACTGCAGTGAGGCGAGTGTGCCTGAGCCCCTCCTGCCTCTCTCACCGGCTCTCTGGGCCTCCAGGAGGAAGGCGTTGCCATAGTCCCAAAAGAAGAAGTGCTCCCGGGCCAGCCTGTTGATGGCTGACACGTGCCTCCGCAGGCTGCAAAGAAGCCGTCAGCAGTCAGCGCCAGCGCGAGCACCACTGCCGGGAACCCTTTGGACTTAGCTTGCTGCGGACTCCTCCCCATGGGACTCCTCCCCTCCGGACTCCACCCCATCAGACTCCTCCTCTGACTCCTCCCCTTCTGACTCCTCCCCATCTGATTGCTCCCCTTTGGACTCCTCCCTCCTGACTCCACCCCATTCTGACTCCTCCCCTCCTGACTCCACCCTTTCAGACTCCTCCCCTTCTGACTCCTCCCCTTCTGACTGCACCCCATCGGACTCCTCCCCTCCTGACTCCACCCTTTCAGACTTCTCCCCTTCTGACTCCTCCCCTCCTGACTCCACCCCATTCGGGCTCTTCCCCTCCTGACTCCACCCCATCGGACCCCCTCCCCTTCTGACTCCACCTCTCCTGACTGCACCCCATCGGACTCCTCCCCTTCTGACTCCACTCCTCCTGACCCCAGCCGACTCCTCCTCTACTGACCCCGCCCCTGCCTGCTCCACCTCCAGCGCCTCCCACTGGGAAGCCCCCCACCCCTGGGGTTCCTCAGAGCCTCTGCCCCTTCAGGGGAGACACTGCAGGCAGTCACTCAGCTAGTGCCTACAGGTCCCAGCCAGCCAGGCGCGGGGCCCAGGCTCCGTGCTGAACAAGCAATGACCTCTTCTGGAAGCGCCTTGGGCTGCCCTCTACCAGCATCTACTTAGCACCCATAGGTGCTGGAAGCTGCCCCCAGTATTTTGCAAATGTAACCCCAGCCCGTCCCCAACATCCCCACGGAACAGCACACTCATGACCCTGTCTGACAGAGGCGGGACAGAGGAGCAGAGAGGTTAAGGGTCTGGCACAGGCCACACAGCTGGCTGTGGGAGAACCAGGCGGAGGCCGGAGCCACCCCGTCCACAGCCCCAGCAGGCCGTGTGCACCCCCATCCCTTGCGCGGGCAGCCCCGTCCGGCACCACCTCTCCTGGACCAGGCTTTTGAAGGCAGTGGGGTCAGAGGCCATGAGGCTCTGGGCCTCTGCGAAGCCCAGCTGCACGGGGTAGTAGCCACCGTTGAACGGGTTGTGGCAGGACGTCTGGTCGGACCCCAGGTCCACCAGGAGTTCCCCCGTCGTGTCCAGTTCGTGAACCAGGCGCTCCCTGCGGGGAGACGGCCGGTCAGGCCGGGTACTGCCAGCAGCCGAGCTCAGGGCCCAGCCAGGAGGGCGCACGTGCTCCCAGCCCACAGGCCCCGTAGCCAGGCAT
>NW_011493221.1:14317-17728 GCF_000754665.1 Bison bison bison | reverse complement strand
CTCCAGTCTCAGTAATGGGAGTATTTCTAAACTCTGTGTGTCTCTAGACAGTGTCACCTAAGTTCCCTTGCGCCCCTGGGCAGGTCTAATCACAGCAGGTGAAGCCCTCTGTGCCGAGGCGAACTCCCCACACAGGAGGTGCCCAGCTCTGCAGAGCAGTCAGTTGAGAGAATGCTTCACAGACAGCATCTGAGGAGCAGCCTCCTGGTGGCCCTGCCTGTCCCCATCAAGGAATCTCAGCAGACGGCATGCAGCTGGGAAGGGTCCTGGGACCCCGCACTAGCCTTGGACCCCCTGGGGAGGAGCTGCAGGTCCAGATGGATCCTGTGGACGTTCAGCAGCCCCGATCAGCACCTCCTGTGTGCCAGGCTCTGGGCTGGGCGCCGAGGCACAGAAGGGAGAAACGCAAGACACGGTCTTTGCCAAACCGTGGCTGAGCTGAGGGGCCGCCCGCAGGATGACGGACGTCTGTGAGACCGCGTGTGTGGGCAGCGCGGACGCACCCAGGCACCCCACACTCCCAGGAGCCACCAGTGAGAAGCAGAGATCAAGAGTTCCCAGCCCACGCTACCCCAGGTGTCACACCTGAGTCTTTCGATGCAGCGGTCCAAGCTGTCAGTCACTTCCATCAGCCAGCCTTGCCTGTGGCGTTTCATGAGGGCCGCGCCATCCACCTGGGACCACGGGGCAGGGGTGAAGATCACCCCCTTCCCGACAGGGCGGGGTGGACCCTATGAGCTCCTGCAAGTTGCCTCCTGCCTCCACGTCAACAAACCCTGACTGCACTCAGGGAGATGCTCTGCTCCAGCTAATCCCAACTGCCCTCTCACGCCTTTTCTCCACCCTTGTAGATGACAACATCCATGTGAGCCATCTGACCAACGCGGGAAAAGGAGTTTCTATGGCATTATTTTTCTGCTAGAGTCAGCCATTGCTGGCATTTCCCCTTCTGTCTGCCTTGAATATAGATGAGGTGGCTGGAGCTGGGGAAGCCACTTTGTACCCAGGAGGGAAGCTCAAGAGACTACAGATGTTGGCCCTCGTCCACTCTTCCCCCTGACCTGACAGCTCCGTCCAGATGGGGGGGGCGGTCTCTGCTCTTATTCACAGGTTTACCGTCTCCTGGCTGGACCCCAGGGCCCCAAGGCAAGGGAGGCTGGGTCCTGGGAGCGTGGGTCCTGGGAGCGTGGCTCCGGGCCTGGCAGTGATGGGCACTTGGAAGGCAGGGGTGTCTGCTGCCGTGGGGACCCACACTGGGATGGGAGGATTTGGGAGGGCACAGGCAAGAGCAGGGAGGGTGAGGGCGTCAGGGGGGCTCTCGAGTGGGTGGGGGGCTGCTCCCGCGGGCTCACCTCTGCGATCACACCGATGCACCCCACGATGACGGCAGCTTTGGCCTGAGCCCCACTCATGCCACCCAGCCCGGAGGTGACAAAGACCTTGCCCGCCAGGTCCTGGAGCCCTAGGTAGCGCCGCCCCGCATTCAGCACAGTGAGCTGAGGGGGAGGAGGAGGAGTCACCACCCACGCTCGCTCAGCCCCCCAGTCCCACGGCCCCGCAGCCCGCCACTCACCACCGTGCCATGGATGATGCCCTGGGGGCCGATGTAGCAGTAACTGCCTGCCGTCATCTGGCCGTACCTGCCCGCGGACGCAGGGGCGTGAGCGGGTGCTGGAGTGGCGTCTCCCCACCCCGCTCCCCGGGGTCTAAGGAGCTCTGTTGCCCCACATGCATCGGCGTTCTCCTTAAACAACAAAAGGAGGCACTTCCCTGCCGGTCCAGGGGAGTCCACCTGCCAAGGCAGGGGCGTGGTTCTGATCCCAGGTCTGGAAGGATCCCACGTGCCTCAGGGCAGGTGAGCCCACAGGCCACAACTCCTGAAGCCACCACCCAGGCCCGCGTGCCCCGGAGCCACCCCAATGAGCAATCCCTGCTCGTGGCAACTGGAGGAAGCCCGCACGCAGCAACACCCGTGCAGCCAGAGATGAGCTCATTAATTAGTCAAAACAGAAGCCTGTAGGAAAGGCCAGTCCCCTAGTTTCTGGCAGAGTCGGGGCACAGCACTCGAGAGGTTGCTGTCATTTACACAAAGGGCCCCGTTCTGACGACCAGGCCGGCGAGGACCTCTCCACACATCAGCACCCGCGGTGAGCCCCATTGCAGGCTGCAGGAGCCGCTGTCTCTGCCGGTCAGTGGGCGGCTCCGCAGGCCACAGAACAAGGCTCCCGGGAGTGAGCCCCCGGCCTGCTGAGCACTCTAGGCTAGATCATGGGAGGAGGCGCCCACGTGCACCGCGCGGTGGCCGTTCAGCATCTGCGTCTTCGGCCCCGTGACAGGAGATGAGACTGCGCTGCCCGAAGACTTCGGGGACCCAGTCCGCCAGCCCCCAGCAGCCTCCCTGGTCCCTTCTCTCCTCTGGATTGAGGGCGGATCCTGGATCTCACACATCCAAACTCCAAGCCAATCCCAGAACTTGGGCCAAGCACAGGGCCTCTGGGAACCTCCACTTCCTCTTCTGATAAATGGGGCATGGGTTATCCTTGTCGTGCAAGCTTGTGTGAATAGAACGATTGTGTAGACACAATACACACCCACCAGGGAGGCGGGTAAAGCCCGCCATGGAGCGTGCTCCCCCAGGGTCCCATCCACTCAGGCGGTGTCACACTCATTCTCACACAGCTCGGGGGCCAGAGCCATCACCACGCCCCCTTTGCAGCCAGGACCTGAGTCCTTGCAAAAAATAGGATTCAAATTGCATGTTCGATCACTCACACGTGTATAACAACTGCTGGGACATCCATGAAAACAAGAGGGAAATGCGTAAATACGGAATCGTGCTATAGAGCTTTGATGGTGAGGGCTTTTCAGAGCTGAAGCCACGATCGCTGCGCTGCTCTAACGTAGGGCCTGGGCAAGGCTGCGTCATGAACCAACAGCACTTACATGGTAACCCCCATGGCAAAGAGCTTCTCGTATTCTGTCCTGGAGGAGTAGTTGGGAATGACCTGCAAGAGAGGGGTGGGCGGAGGGCTGGGGGCCGCGCCGTGGCTTTCGGGGGCGACGGCTCGGCGGGCGGGTGGCGGCTGGGCCTCCCTGCGGCCCCGGGACCCACCATCCCGTTGGTGATGACCAGCCTGGGGGCCTCGGGGCTGCTGGGAAAAAGGCCAAGCGGGTGTCCGCTGTACATGACCAGCGTCTGCTCCTCGGTCATTTGGGCCAAGTAAGACATTGTCAGCCAGAACTGCAGGAGAACAAGGCACAGGGGTGGTGAGGGGGGCCCCACACTGGCCCCAAGTCCCCCCACGAGGCCGCCAACTCCCCTCCAGTGGCCCCACTGCAGGACCTCTGACCTCTGGGCTCTCGGGCATCAGGGAGGCAGAGCCCGAGCCCCTGAGCCAGTCTCAAGGTGCT
>NW_011493221.1:12555-14217 GCF_000754665.1 Bison bison bison | reverse complement strand
TCTCAAGGTGCTTCCAGGCCGGAGGCTGGGGCGGAGGTAGGTGGTGGACTGGCCTGTGGTGGGGACCCCCTGCCTGCCCGCACAGTCCGGGGTCCATACCTGCGCCCAGTTGCTGAACACCTGCCCGTTTCCTCCGTAGGTCACGAGCTCCTGGGGAAACTGTGGAGGATGCGGGGCCGCCTGAGATGTGGGTGTGGGGAAGGAGGCACCCAGCTTGGCAGGGTTCAGGGGTCATGGCCCCCCGCCAAGTGGCTGATGGCCCTTGGAGGAGGAGTGGGGGGCTCGGGGGGAGACCCGGTCAGGGCTCAGCGGAGCGCTCACATCCTGGGACCCTCCTGCCCTCAAGCAAACTCTCAGGTCCCCCTGAAGGCTGTCCTCTCTCGAATAGGCTGCTGCAGGGCGCGCTGGCGCACAAGGACGCCGGGACAGGCACGTGTGGCCAGACCCAAGTGGACCAGCGGGGCCCCAGGCCTGCTCTGCCAGCAGCCTTTGCGCCTGAGCCACAGCCCACGGGACGAGCTCTAGGCAGGACACCCACCGCTGGTTTCCAAGACTTGGTGGGGAGACAACGCTATAAAACATCTTGATTTTATACTGATTCCACGTTGTGGTATTTTGGATATACTGCAACCAACCACAGCATTCAGCCCGTTCCTTTCCAGTTTTCACGTGGCTACCCACTCCCGTGTTCTTGCCTGGAGACTTTCATGGACAGAGGAGCCTGGCAGGCTGCAGTCCAGGGGGTCGCAGAGTCAGAAACAACTGAGAGACTAAGCACGCACGCATCGGACATAAAGCGACACCTTCTGACGCCAAGGCTGGTGTCGTGGTGCTGATGCTGTCGTAACGACCAAAGAGGGAGCGCCCGGGAGACGGCGATAAGCCCTCCCCACGCTGGTTTTGCAGCTTCTCTCGGGGCTTCCCTCATAGCTCAGTTGGTAAAGAATCTGCCTGCAATGCAGGAGACCCAGGTTCCATTCCTGGGTCAGGAAGATCCCCTGGAGACGGAAAAGGCTACACACTCCAGTGCTCCATGGATCACAGAGTTGGACACGACTAAGCGACTTGTGTATGTATCGAATCTGTCACTGCGTCCAAGTAGAAAGCTTGCGAGTGTTGTGAGTGCTGGGTGTGTTTCGCATGCTGAGTTCCCACTACCGACCCCGCCCGCACGTCCGGGCCGTTACCTGCGCCACGGCCGGGTCCAGGTTGTTCATGATCATAAGCATGATGGCTGCAGCCGCCCTTGTCCGGCAGGGATACCGCTCCACCGGATAGGCCCTGCAAGGGGTCTAGCTGCCAGGCCCGTCGAGGGGCAGGCGCCTGGCACGTCGGGTCCCGCCTCGGCCCGGCCCGGCCCCTGGCCCTGCCAGTGCAGACGGCCAGCCCTGGCATCAGCAGAAGGCGCCCCCCTTGGAGCTCCCACCAGAGGAGGTGCTCTGGGCCAGCCCCTCCCCACCACTGGACAGGCTCCAGCCCGGAGGAGGCGCACTTCACAGCAAGGTCTCTGTACCAAGGGGACAAGCCGAGCCCGCGGCACTCACCTCATCTCCAGGTCGGGGCAGAAGCGGTACATGTAGATGTGGCCGTAGAGCCGCAGCTCCTGGGCGAACTCGGGGGCCAGCACCTCCTGGACATCCGGGGGGAAGTAGCGGAGGGGGG
>NW_011493221.1:10886-12196 GCF_000754665.1 Bison bison bison | reverse complement strand
CGGAGGGCGTTCTTCAGCGCCAGCTGGCGGGGCGGTGGGGGGGAGTGGTGAGGGTGGCAGGTGTGCAGGCTCCAGGCGGAGCTCTGCCCTCCGGATGTGCCCCTGTTCCACTCAGGAGGCCCAGGGCCCAGCCCTGAGACTGCCCAGCTCGCACCCCAGCCATTACCCTGTCACCTCCCGCAGGAAGCCTTCCCTGATTGCCCTCCGGCTCTCTGTCGGCTGCCTTCCAGTCCCTCCCTCTGCACGCTCACCAGGCACCAGGCCACTTGAGCCCCGGCAAGGGCCAGAGAGGGACATGGCCTGCGGCTTGGGCTACAGTGGGAGGGGCTGCTTGCCTCCCTGGGGGCCCCCTCCCCGGGCTGAGCATCTCCACATGCTCCAGAGTGGGTTTGTTCCCTTGCTTCTCAGTCTTCCCTGGGCTCAAGGAGGGCGAGTGTCCGGCCAGACCCCCCTACCCCGCCCTCTCCCTCCCAGCACCCGGCAGGGGCCTGAAGGCAGGGGAGTGGGGTGACGCCCGGGTGTCAGGGGTGAACACTGAGGCCATGCGTTCAACCAGCCGACCCTGCAGAACAAACTCCTTTAAGGAGCGCGATAAGGAGCTGATGTGAACGTATTCATTCAACACAAATCCACCAAGCGGGCAGGGAGCTCGAGCCTCGGACAAGATACTGACCAGGGGTGGCGGAGGCGACAGGAGAGGAGCCTGCGGCCCGGCCTGGGCCCCGAGGCACCAGGTGGGCAGGGCAGAGGGCCGCCCCGGAGACAGAGAGCTGGACCGGCCAGAGCCAGGTGGCCGGGGGGCTGAGGACAGAGCCCCGGGGGGGACAGCCTGCCCTGTGCGCCCCAAGTGCAGCACCGCACATCAAGGGTGCCCTGGGGGCCAAGGGGTGCATGGGATGGGTGGGGGAGAGATGATTCTGGAAGAAGTCGAGGGCGAGAAGGGCAGTGAGGAAACCCCAGCTCAGGAGTGAGGGGAACTTGAAAGGTTTGCGTGGCGAGTCCCTGGGTGACTTCAACATAGAATAAAAGCGCATGGCTCCTGCTCTCTGCGGAAAAACGATCAGAAATGTGTGTTTCTCCCTCGCAAAAGGTGGCTGGGAATCTGCCCGCAGGGGGCTCCCGGGCTCACCAGAGGGTCAGGCGCGTCGGGTGGCCACCGCAGTGTCTCTGGGTCTAGTTTCTGGCGTGTTCCCGGTGCCACTTCTGGCCCAGCGCTCCAGGGAGGGAGCCCCGATAGGAGGGCCCCGAGGAGGAACGTGCACGCTGCACGCAGCGACGGGGTGGGAGGGGCACGGGGGCACGGGGGGCAC
>NW_011493221.1:8466-10786 GCF_000754665.1 Bison bison bison | reverse complement strand
GGTGGGGGGCCCGGCGTGAGCTGGAGGTCAAGCCCTTCAAGGTCAGGTCTGGCCCATGACACAGAGACTGCGTGCTTTTTTTTTAAATCGGTGAACAGCCTATAATCAGAGCTTGCAAGCGAAAACGAAGCTTGACAGAAGTTTCAAAAGCAACACGTCACAGGCACACAGTCACCCTCCCGGTGGGGCGCTCGACCTACTACACGGGCCCGAACACACCCCGCCGGACTCTGGCTTCCTCCGTTCCCTTTCCTAACGATCTGATAGACTGGGCCTGTCTGAGCCCCCACAACCCTGGAGCCCAGCCCCATGGGGTCCTCACCAGAACCGGGCTGAAGTGAGGCCTGCCAGGTCCAGACTGTGAATCAGGCTCTTCCTGGCGGGGCGGGGGGCCTCTCCAGAGACTGTGCCTCGGGGCCCAGACCCCTGCACCCCAGTCTGTCCCTGCGGGTCCCCGACCCGCACACGCACCTCTCTGAACTGCAGTCTCCTCTTTCGGAAGACGAGCAGAAGGCACCGCCTCACAGGGCTGCCTGGGGACCCGGCCGAGTGGAGGGCAGCACCTGGCAGGCATGTGCTGCCCGGGGCCAGCGGCCAGAGTGACCGTCTCCACGCTTACGGCTTCCACGCAGGGCGTCTGTCCACCCCCAGCTCCACGTGGGCCTCGCTCTCTGTGGCCAGTGGGCCAGCCCCTGTCCGACGCAGTGCCCAGGGGTGGCATTCAGCCTCTCTGTGACCAGGCAGGGCCTGGCTTCCCAGGTCCACACCCAGCTTGGGCCTACACAGGGCTCGTCCACCCAGACCCGTCTCCACATGGTCACTCACGACCTCCAGAAGAGCCTCCAGCTCAGATTCCCCAGTCTGGGAACCTTGCCCCTGGCGCCAAGACCAGCTCATCCAAGAAGCCCTTCTAGGTTTGTTCTGCCCACTGAGCTCTTTCAGGGTGTTGGTTCGGCACACACTCTCGTTCGTTCATTCAGCAGAAGACTCTGGCGTCACCGAAGACCCAGAAGTGAGCCCCCTAGGCCCCGCTCTCCAGAAGCTGGGGGCACTGTGTCTGCGGCGTGGGAGGTCTCCGGACCTGGGGTGTGAGTCCAGCACAGCCCCCGAGGGTGGGGTGTGGTTTGGGGTGAGGTCACCAAGAGTAGCTGCATGGGGGGGGAGGGACGCGGGGACGATTCTAACGGATGTGAAAGGACTCTCCCTCTGCCCCACAGCCAAGCACACTCTGCAGGTGACCAGAAATCTACTTACAGAAGCCCCAGTGCTTAGGCCACCTATGTGGAGAGCTGAGTCACTGGGGAAGACCCTGACGCTGGCAAAGATTGAAGGCGGGAGGAGAAGGGGATGACGGAGGATGAGATGGCTGGATGGCATCACCAGCTCGATGGGCATGAGTTTGAGTAAAGTCTGGGAGTTGGTGATGGACAGGGAGGCCTGGCGTGCTGCGGTCCATCGCAGAGTCAGACACGACTGAGCGACTCAACAACAACTACTCACAAAAGAACTAAGAGGGGAGCACATTTTCGTTCATCCAGACCATGAACTTCAACAACAACACACTGATGAGGAACAGCCTCAAAAGAAGCCAGCCTGTGTGCACAGCTCCCACTTAGAGATTCAAGAAGGACACACACATCTGTGTGCACCAGAATGTGTCTAGAAGGAGACACCAAAAAGTATAGAATGTTATAACACGTGACTTGCGTCTCTCTTATAACTACCTTTACAAGCTCATGTTGACATTCAAAGGGACGTTTAAGTAAAACAGAAAAGCAGCCCCAGGAAAGCGTGAAGGTTGTGGCCGAGGACGCCCTGCCAGGTTTGGGACGGTCCAGGAGACCCCTGGGGGTCCTCCCGCAGGCGTCACCCCCGGGGACTGGATGTATGGTTCCTCCAGGGCCTGCCTCCCCGCCCCCCCTGCCGGCGGCCCTCAGTTCAGTCCCACTGGGGTGCTGTCGACCAGAGTCCCCCCAGACCCTGGCCACAGGCTGAGGGCTTGGGCCCACGAGACACCCCCACTTCAGCCCCCGATCACATACCCCAGTCGTCACCGGTGCTCGCGAACAGCCAGTGAGAACTGGGGGTCCCAGCCCCTCGGGTTTGGTAATCTGTTAGCACAGCCCCTAGAACTCAGGACACTCTCTCTTTGGTATTTGTATTGAAAGGATGTGATGAAGGTGAGCTGATGAGCAGGAACCCAGGGTTGGGGGAGCTCCCAGGTGCGCCCACCACCCCAGCACCTGCTCCGTTTCACAGACCCAGATGGTCCGACCCTGGGGAGCGGCCTTGCAAGGACTCATTCCCTCGTTCCCTGGCC
>NW_011493221.1:4605-6830 GCF_000754665.1 Bison bison bison | reverse complement strand
CTAGGGGGTGGGGGCCCCGCCCCCGGCCACACAGCTAGTCCTGGGGGGGCCGCCGCTGGCCTCGACGTTGATCCAGAAGGACTCTGGGGCTTTCGCACTGTGCTCCACAGACAAACCAGTAAAACTGCGGGAGTGACGAGGCGCCAAGCAAGGCCGGCAGGCCCCCAGCGTGCCTCCCGGGCATGAGCCCGGCCCTGACCCTGGACATGGCCCGTCCTCTTCGGCATCGAGTGCCCGCGCTGGATTCTCCCCCAGGCCCACGCCTGTCTGGGCCAGCCTCTCTTCCTCGCCCCTGGCGACCAGCACCGCGAGCCCAGCCCTGCCCGCCTGGCACCGTCACCCAGGCCACGCTGGGCCCCCGTCTCTGCCAGGCAAGACCTTGCACCCGGGGCCATCAGCCCCTCCCTGCGTCCCCTCCTCCCTGCTTCCACTCTCCTGCCCGGGGGTCTTCTCTGCGCACCCTGACCACTGATCCGTCCACTTTCAACACAGGGCCTGCACCCCGAGACCACCCCCTCCTGACCATGCACAGCCTCCCTCCAGGCCCCACCCCCTCCCTGCCCCCCATGGTCCACCAGGAGCCCCAGCGTGGCCACGACAGGCTGGGAGCGGGGACGCCCTGTCTGCCTCTCCGGCTTCTCCCTTTGGGGTCTCCTCGACAGCTGTCTGCTGCGGGACTCATCTCAGCACCTGGCGCCTCCCTACGCACCCCTGTCGTTTTCACAGCCCCTGACCAGCTGCGATGGTTGTGCCCACTCGCTCCTTCTCCCGTGCCCACCCCAGCCCTGGGCATGTGGGCCCTCCCACCCCAAGACCCAATGCAGTCCTGGGGGCCTCTTGGACGTTCCTGGACTGGGATGGGCTGAGATGTTGTTCTAAATGTGGCCACCAGGTGGCAGCACAGGGCCCAGGACTCCTGCCTGAGGGTGCCTGCGGCTGGGACTGCAGAGAACCCAGATCCTCAAGCAGGTGGTAGGGGAGGTTCAGAACCAGCTGGGCGAGTGGATGACCCGGAATCTGGGTCCCAGGCCCAGAGCAGCAGCAGCCTTGCCTTCAGGTTATTCTGGGGTGAGTTGGACGCTCCCCAAGGCCTTCTGTCCCGGGCGTCCGGAAACTCAATACAGAGCTCCTGGTTTGTCCTGGGCGGCTTCCTGCCCTCTGCTCTTTGAGACCTAGGATAGAATTTGGAGCCCTATCTTTAAGACAGCAGAACCGTTATTTACTTAATATTGTCCCCTAAGTAACGGGAAGAAATTTTTATGTCACCACCTTAACAGAAGCCAGTGCCACCTGCCAGACACTAACAGTAATAATACACTAATCTCCAGTGTACTTAGCCAGCACTGGCTGAGTGCCATGCTGAACGTCTCCTGGGTCTCATTCGGTTCCCACCACACGGTGAAGTGTGTCCTACTGCAAGCCCACTTCGTGGGGGAACTGGGCGCAGAGGGGTCAGGCAGCTCTCCTGACCACACACAGCAGCTAAGCAGAAGCCGGCAGGGCTGGAAGCAGTTGAGATGCACCCCTTTCCCACACACTCACGCTGCTCAGGGTTGGTTCACGCACACACACCCAGATCTGCACACGCAGTGGGCAGCTGGACCCTGGGGTCTGGAGTGTCTCCCAGCCCCCTGGGGCGCTGCGCGAGTGCATTTTCAAGGTGGGATTCACTCTCACCAGCCTGCACTCAGGAGTCCTCAGTGAGTTCTGAGTGCTCCCTTGGGGTCTGCAACAGTTGTGGGGAGGAGGCAAAGAACAGGAGTCCTGATGTCCAGAGGCGGAAGGAGACCCCCGTCTCAGCACATCCCCCCCCTCCTCCCATCTGGCTGCCACCTGCAAGGCAGGACCTGGAGACCCCCATGGAGAGCAAGGCTAAAGGGTGGGCTCCGGTGAGGGAGAGGCACCCTTGGCCTGATTCTGGGGCTGGGGGAGTCAGCGGGGATCTCGTACAGGCGGCTTCACGCAGCAAAAGAGCAAAGGGGGCACCGGGTGCCCCGACCCGCTGTGATGAAGGTGCTCGGCGTCGGCGGAGGACGGCGCCCGGGCGAGCGGGCGGAAGCGGGCGAAACCGCGACGGCGACAGGGCTTCTCCGCCGGTCTCCACCCTTCGCGTCCTGGGCGGCTGCTCACTGCCCCGCTGGACGGGGTAGGGGCCGGGCAGACTGGACGAGTCCACCCCCCACCTCCGCCCCGGCTCGCCTCCAGACAGCAAAGCCCTTGCACCG
>NW_011493221.1:0-1156 GCF_000754665.1 Bison bison bison | reverse complement strand
TCTGCCGGTCACTGACTTGTTCCTTTAACCACGTGCCCCAGGCAGTGCTCAGCGGTGCTCAGGGGGCTCCCAGGCCTCAGCAGCCTGGACTGTCAGCATGCAGACCACGGGCCCCACCCGGGGGCCAGAACCTCTGGACGTGCGCCAGGCCCCGGGCACACTCAAGCTTGGGAACCGCTGCCTGTGGTCAGTTGGCCCACACAGCAGTTCACCAACTGTTCAAGTTTGCTTGTTTGCCAAAGATTGGTCTTAAGGAAAATGCTTGAATCCTGGCAGCATTTTAAGACTCCTCAGTTTGTTGAAAGCCAAGGATCATTGAAAACTTCCTTTTCTTATGAATTTATTATTTTCTAACGTGATCCTGAATTATTAAAGATATTCTTGTGAATATTCCATATTCTTACAAATTCAATACATTCTTGACAGCCATTAAATACATTTAAATTTGCACACCTCGGTCACATAAAATGTTCTTAGCTATATTATTTTTATGAAAGTCAAACTGTTAGTCGCTCAGTCATGTCCGAGTCTTTGTGACCCCATGGATGTAGCCCTCAAAGCTCCTCTGTCCGTGAGATTCTCCAGGCGAGAATACTGGAGTGGGTTGCCATTCATTGTCCAGGGGATCTTCCCGATCCAACGATCAAACCTGGATCTCCTCAACTGTAGATTCTTTACCATCTGAGCCACCGGGGAAGCCCTATTTCTATAAGGCCCAGTATTAACATCACCTCTTTCATTTCCATTTTTTTGTAATTTGAGTCTTCATTCTTTTTTTCTTGATCAGTCTAACCAAAGACTTGACAATTTGGATGATATACTTAAAGGTATTACAACTTGTTAGGTTTTATTGGTAAGTGTAATCATATCTAAGACAAACATGAGACTGTGGCTGTTTGGGGAAGAGCGTCAGTACACTTGGACGCTGCCAGGGAAACCTGAGAGTACCGGGAGGTGGGGCAACCCCAGCAGGAGACGGAGAAGCCCCTGCAGGCGTCCCCAGCGGCCACCTGACCTGCTCACCTGCACTGCCACCAGAGAGCCGGCAGCTTGGCGGTGCGACCCCAGCTGCTGCCGGCCCCCAGGGCCGGGAGAGGCTGGCCCGGCCTCCCCACTGGGCCCTCACCCTCAGGCTGCATGGACGTGGCTGGCAGAG
>NW_011493220.1:9119-10801 GCF_000754665.1 Bison bison bison | reverse complement strand
ATGAAGGAGAAATAAAAAGCTTTACAGACAAGCAAAAGCTGAGGGAATTCAGCACCACCAAACCAGATCTGATGGGGAGGGAGTTGGAAGGGAGGGTCAGGATGGGGAACACATGTACACCAATGGCTGATTCATGTGAATGTATGGCAAAAACCACCACAATGTTGTAAAGTAATTCAATTCAGTTCAGTCGCTCAGTCGTATCCGACTCTTTGAGACCCCATGAATCATAGCACGCCAGGCCTTCCTGTCCATCACCAATTCCCAGAGTTCACACAGATTCACGTCCATCGAGTCAGTGATGCCATCCAGCTATCTCATCCTCTGTTGTTCTCTTCTCTTCCTGCCCCCAATGCCTCCCAGCATCAGACTCTTTTAGCCTCCAATTTAAAAAAAGTTAGTAAAAGAAAAAAAGGATCTTCTCTAGACAGGAAACCCAAAAAAAGTTTATAAACTGGACCCAAAACAACAAAGTAAATGACAATTATATTATACTTATCAATAATTACCTTAAATGTAAATAGATTGAATTCCCCAACCAAAAGACAAAGACTGGCTGAATGGATACAAAAACAAGACCTCTATGTATGCTGTCTACAAGAGACCCACCTCAAAGCTAGGGACACACACAGACTGAAATTGAAAAGCTGGAAAAAGATATTTCACGCAAATGGAGACAAAAAGAAAATAGCTGTAGTAATACTCATATCAGACAAAATAGACTTTGAAATAAAGGCCACTAAAAGATACAAAGAAGGACACTACATAATGTTCAAAGGATCAATCCAGAAGAAGATATAACAATTATAAAGATATATGCACCCAACATAGGAGCACTGCAATATGTATGGCAAATGCTAACAATAATGAAAGGGGAAATTAATAGTAACACAATAATAGTGGGAGACTTTAATACCCTACTCACACCTATAGATAGATCAACTAAACAAAAAATTAACAAGGAAACACAAACTGTAAATAATACAATGGACCAGTTAGACTTAATTGATATCTATAGGACATTTCACCCTAAAACAATGATTTTCATCTTTTTCTCAAGTGCACACGGAACCTTCTCCAGGATAGATCACATCCAGGGCCATAAATCTAATCTTGGTAAATGCAAAAAGAATTAAATAATCTCAAGCATTTTTCTGATCACAATGTGGTAAGATTAGATATCAACTACAGGGGAAAAAATCTATTAAAAATACAAACATATGGAGGCTAAACAACACACTTCTGCATAACCAACAAATCACAGAAGAAACAAAAAAGAAATCAAAATATGCATAGACAAATGAAGTGAAAAGACAACAACCCAAAACCTATGGGATTCAGTAAAAGAAGTACTAAAGGGAAGGTTCATAGCAATACAAGCCTACCTCAAGGAACAGGAGGGAAATAAAATAAATAACCTAACTCTACACATAACATAACTAGAAAAAGAAGAAATGAAACATCCCAGGGTTAGTAGAAGGAAAGTAATCATAAAAATTGAGGCAGAAATAAATGCAAAAGAAACAAAGGAGACCATAGCCAAAATCAACAAAGCTAAAATCTGGTTCTTTGAGAGGATAAATAAAATTGACAAACCATTAGCCAGACTCATCAAGAAACAAAGGGAGAAGAATCAAATCAACAAAATTAGAAATGAAAATGGAGATATCACAACAGACAAC
>NW_011493220.1:7550-8066 GCF_000754665.1 Bison bison bison | reverse complement strand
CTTTCAAAAACTGAACCAGGAAGAAATAGAAAATCTTAACAGACACATCAATAGCACAGAAATCGAAACTGTAATCAGAAATCTTCCAGTAAACAAAAGCCCAGGTCCAGATGGATTCACAGCTGAATTCTATGAAAAATTTAGAGAAGAGCTAAGACCTATCCTACTCAAACTCTTCCAGAAAATTGCAGTAGAAGATAAACTTCCAAACTCATTCTGTGAGGCCACCGTGACCCTAATACCAAAACCAGACAATGATGCCACAAAAAAAGAAAACTACAGGCCAATTATCACTGATGAACAAAGATGCAAAGTTCCTTAACAAAAGTCTAGCAAACAGAATCCAATAACATATTAAAAAGATCATACATCATGACAAGTAGGATTTATCCCAGGAAGGCAAATATTCCTCAGTATTCACAAATCAATCAATGTGACACACCACATTAACAAATAGAAAGATAAAAACCATATGATTATCTCAATAGATGCAGAGAAAGCCTTTGGCAGTTTATC
>NW_011493220.1:4591-6121 GCF_000754665.1 Bison bison bison | reverse complement strand
ACCCTTTGAGATATTCACATGATACCCAATGTATTCTTTTGACCCACAACCAATTAAAAGAACTAGCCTCCAATATTGAAAAGGTCCAATTCTATTAAAAATAATCATGCTTTGGTAGATCATTCTTTTCACTGTACACCCTCAGGAAATGAAGACCTTTAGTATCATACCTTATAAACTTCAGATTTTGTCTATTAGATAAGACACCTCTAGAAAGACCCTCCTGCACCTTACTGGAAAAGCCTGCATCAGGTACTTCTAACAAACCTCTGTGTCACCAAGTTCCAGGAAACAGAGTCTTGAATTCATATGACACACCTAAAGATGGCATCATACCTGATTATACCTGCATGTCATCTGGTGACCTAAAGGTAAGTGTTTCTTGGAATTAAAGTAGATGACATCTAATGAGAAGCTTTCCTGAGATATCCAACTAGACTTGTTGAAAGTTTGTCAACAAATCTTTGATAATGATAATGTTTCAGATGATCTCCAATATCTATGATCTCAATAACCTGTGGAGCTTTAGATAAAAGATGTCTGTGTTTTCTCCCTCCTATTCCTCCTTGTCACTCACATGTGACCTCAATAGGTTTCAATCTGTGCACTTTCCTTCTGTCATGGGACATTACACCTAGGGAAGTTTCTTCCTGAAATTGAGGGACAAAAAAGCTGCTGAAACTGGAAAACCTGACTCTGGTTCATTTATGCTTTCAGAGAACAGTTCTTATCAAAGGCGGGGGAATGTGAATATTAGTTAAAAAAAATTAAAATGTTAATGTATGTCAAAACCAATACAATATTGTAAAATTAAAAATAATCCAATCCATTATATATAAAAAAAATTAAAATAGAATCAGGAGGAGAGAATGGGACGTTTTCACATCCTAGGACAATAGCAGAGTCCAAGAGGAAAGAAAGATGTACTCTTCTTTCCTGGGAAGAGCTCAGCCAATAAGAGATTATCATGACTCAACCAGTGAAAAGCCATTATGCTTTAATCTCTCAATTCTTCCCATGAACTCTGTTTACTATAGTACTCCTTTCTCCCCACTCCCACCCCCACTTCTTTTAAAGAGATTTCCTCTCTTTGTCATGGCAGACTCACACATGCCAGACATGGTTGCAGACTCCAAATTGCACTATATTGCTATCCTGAATAAGCATCCCCCTTCTTTTTTTTTTTTTTTTTGCTATTGCAATAACTGGCAGTCTGTTTGTTTTAGGTCAACAAAGTCTATCCACATTCCTTAGCCTGTTAAAGGGCAAAAAAGAGAGAAAACAGTTTAGTTCAATTATTATTCCAAAATAACTAGAAGAACTCTTACTAGGTTCCCTTGAGTTCTTGCTTTTAAAGCTACCTGCTGAAGCAGTTAATGGTTAAATACCACAATGGAACTTGCTTTCAAATGAATACGCTTCACCAGGGGAAAATTTTATATGTATATATTTTATTAAAATTTTTATGTATTTTATTATTTAATTATAGTAAATCATATTAAATATATTACATTTATATAAATTTATATA
>NW_011493220.1:2739-4491 GCF_000754665.1 Bison bison bison | reverse complement strand
GGGCCAAAAAATTAAATAGATATTTACTCCAAAGAAGACATACAGATGGCTAACAAACACATGAAAAGACTGCTCAACATCACTCATTATCAGAGAAATGCAATTCAAAACCACGAATGAGGTACCATTTCACGCCACGTCAGAATGGCTGTGATCCAAAAGTCTACAAGCAATAAATGCTGGAGAGGACATGAAGAAAAGGGAACCCTCTTACACTGTTGGTGGGAATGCAAACTAGTACAGCCACTATGGAGAACAGTGTTGAGATTCTTTAAAAAACTGGAAATAGAACTGCCATATGACCCAGCAATCCAGTGCTGGGCATACACACCAAGGAAACCAGAATTGAAAGAAACACGTGTATCCCGATATTCATTGCAGCACTGTTTATAATAGCCAGGACATGGAAGAAACCTAGATGTCCATCAGCAGATGAATGGATAAGAAAGCTGTTGTACATATACACAATGGAGTATTACTCAGCCATTAAAAAGAATACATTTGAATCAGTTCTAATGAGGTGGTTGAAACTGGAGCCGATTATACAGAGTGAAGTAAGCCAGAAAGAAAAACACCAGTACAGTATACTAACGCGTATATATATGGAATTTAGAAACATGGTAACGATAACCCTGTATGCGAGACAGCAAAAGAGACACATATGTTTAGAACAGTCTTTTGGACTCTGTGGGAGAGGGAGGGGAGGCATGATTTGGGAGAATGGCATTGAATCATGTATAATATCATACAAGAAATGAATCACCAGTCCAGGTTTGATGCAGGATACAGGATGCTTGGGGCTGGTGCACTGGGTTGACCCAGAGGGATGGTATGGGGAGGGAGGTGGGAGGGGGGTTCAGGATTGGGAACAAGTGTACACCCGTGGCAGATTCATGTTGATATACGGCAAAACCAATACAATATTGTAAAGTAATTAGCCTCTAATTAAAATAAATAAATTTAAATTTAAAAAGTCTAAAAATGTATATTAGTTAAAAGTTAGTTTTGAGCCAATTTTGATGCTTTATTTATCATTTATTCAATATGTCAAAAGATAATTTTTGAGAAAAGGTAAAATCATGACCCTCATTTAAATATAAAAATGAATAAGTGGTAAAGATATTTTTTACTCATTCAATAAGGAAACACGACAGATGTTATAACCTGGTCAAAAAAATGTAATACAATAGATGTATATGAATTAAAGGAATGTTGAGTACATTGTAAAAGCAGGCAAAATGTTTTTCCAACTAGGGAGGGGAGATAATTAAATCTGAACCTGAAGATATTTGACTTACATATTTATCAGTTACAGAAATTTGCAAAATAGCTCAAATGAATGAATACCCCTAGATTATAACAACCCAAGGTCTTACTATAAACAATAAATAAATTTTATTGAAACAAAATGCATTTCAAAAGGTGTTACGCCTCTCTCTTTCATCAAAATACTTTCAAAGATTATCCTTGTGTTGACTAAAAAAATTAGTCACAACCTGAAAGTACAGGGTAGTTTTATTTGGTGGGAATTTTAAGATGTCAAGTCCAGGATACAACATCTCAGTAGCCTTGAGAAAACTGCTCCAAGGATGTGGAAGAGGAAGTCAGGCTATATATAAGCTTGCAATTCAGTGGGACAGGCAATCTGAATATCAAAGATTATTGTTAAGTAAGCAAACCTAGCAAGAGAGTTCCAGAAAAACATCTATTTCTGCTTTATGGACTATGCCAAAGCCTTTGACTGTGTGGATC
>NW_011493220.1:1517-1737 GCF_000754665.1 Bison bison bison | reverse complement strand
TTAGCCTTTGCCCTGCTTCATTCCGTATTCCAAGGCCAAATTTGCCTGTTACTCCAGGTGTTTCTTGACTTCTTCCTTTTGCATTCCAGTCCCCTATAATTAAAAGGTCATCTTTTTTGTTGTTGTTGTTATTAGTTCCAAAACGTCTTGGAGGTCTTCACAGAACCATTCAACTTCAGCTTCTTCAGCGTTACTGGTTGGGACATAGACTTGGATTACT
>NW_011493220.1:0-610 GCF_000754665.1 Bison bison bison | reverse complement strand
GCATCATCTTTCAGGATTTAAATAGCTCTACTGGAATTCCATCACCTCCACTTTGTTCATAGTGATGCTTTCTAAGGCCCACTTGACTTCACATTCCAGTGAAGGTTCTATGTGAGTGATTACACCATCATGACTATCTGGGTCGTGACGATCTTTTTCGTACAGTTCTGTGTATTCTTGCCACCTCTTCTTAATATCTTCTGCTTCTTTAAGTCCATACCACTTCTGTCCTTTATTGAGCCCATCTTTCCACGAAATGCTCCCTTGGTATCTCTAATGTTCTTGAAGAGATCTATAGTCTTTCCCATTCTATTGTTTTCCTTTATTTCTTTGCACTGATCACTGAAGAAGGCTTTCTTATCTCTCCTTGCTATTCTTTGGAACTCTGCATTCAAATGGGTATATCCTTCCTTTTCTCTTTTGCTTTTGGCTTCTCTTCTTTTCACAGCTATTTGTAAGGCCTCCCCAGACAGCCATTTTGCTTTTTTGCATTTATTTTCCCTAGGGATGGTCTTGATCCCTGTCTCCTGTACAATGTCACGAACCTCAGTTCATCAGGCACTCTATCTATCAGATCTAGGCCCTTAAATCTATTTCTCACTTCCACTGT
>NW_011493219.1:15288-15893 GCF_000754665.1 Bison bison bison | reverse complement strand
CCCCATTATTATTTTCTTTTTTTCTGTCAACATCTGTGATTTCCACTACTCTGCCATCCAGTTTGCAGATCCATTCCTCTGTATCATTTGGTCTAAAGTTGATTCCTTCTAGAGTTTTTTTCATTTTAATTGTTGTATTACTCATCTCTGTTTGGTGGTTCTTTATATTTTCTAACTCTGTTAAAAACATCTAATTTTGTATATCCATTCTTTTCTCGAATTTTTTGATCACCTTTATGATCAGTACCCTGAACTCTTTCTTGGGTACATTGCCTATCTTCACTACACTTGGTACTTCTTCTGGACTTTTTGTATTGTTTTTATATTTGTAACATGTTCCTCTGTTACCCTATTTTGCCTAACTTAATGTTTTTGCTTTTATGTATCTTAAAAGTTAGTTGTATTTGCCAACCTTGAAAAAGTGACCTTTTTTAGGAGATGTCCTGTTCATCCAGGAACATACTTTGCTCTCATAACCAGAGCTATATGCTTTAGGTTTTCCCCCATGGGGGTTGTGTGAGTCTTTCTATTGTGGTGGGCTGACTATGTAGGTGACTTTGTAGGCTTATTTGACCCCAGTTCTATTTTGTTGCTAGATCCTGCCT
>NW_011493219.1:10294-11296 GCF_000754665.1 Bison bison bison | reverse complement strand
TTCACTTTCATGCATTGGAGGAAATGGCAACCCACTCCAGCGTTCTTGCCTGGAGAATCCCAGGGATGGCAGAGCTTGGTGGGCTGCCGTCTATAGGGTTGCACAGAGCCGGACACGACTGAAGTGACTTAGCAGCAGCAGCAGCAGGAAGAATGCTGGGAAGGAATTGTAGACAGTTTAGGATGGACATGTATACACTGCTATATTTAAAATTGATAACCAATAATGACCTACTGTACAGCACACTGAACTCTGCTCAATTTTATGTGACAACCTGGGTGGGAAGGGAATATGGGGAGAATGGATAGAGGCATATGCATGGCTGAGTCTCTTTGCTGTCCATTGAAATTATCATGACACTGGTAATCA
Source organism: Bison bison bison (assembly GCF_000754665.1). Taxonomy (NCBI): domain Eukaryota; kingdom Metazoa; phylum Chordata; class Mammalia; order Artiodactyla; family Bovidae; genus Bison; species Bison bison. The sequence goes on along the minus strand of NW_011493219.1, from coordinate 10,927 downwards.
GCTATACCCTAATGCAAAATAAAAAGTTTAAAAAAATAAATATAGTAAAAAAATTTAAAAAATAAAAATTTCTATTTGAAGAATACAAAGAAAAAAGAAGGAAGAAAATTAACAGTTTCAAAGACCTGTAGGACACCATTAAGTGTAATAAATATGCATAAAGGAAGTGCCAGAGAAGACAAAAAAGGAATCAGAAAGAATACTTGCATAAATAATATTTGAAAACTTTCAAAATTTGATGATAAACATTAATCTACATATACAAGAAACTCAATGTAGTACAAATAGTAACTCAAGTAATGCAACCTTAGGTAGACACATTAAAATCAAAATGAAAGAGATTTGAAAATGATTACTTTCAAAATCACTATTGAAAGTAAAAAACAGAGAATCTTGAGAGCATAAAGATATAAATGGTTCATTACATACAAGGGATCTTCAATAATATTAACAGTTGATTTCTAATTAGAAATAATGGAGGCCAGATATCATTCAAAGTACTGACAGGAAAAAAAAGTGTCAATAAATAAGTCCTTAGTAACATCCTTCTGAAGGAAAAAATAAGAATTCTCAGATAAAAAAAAAAAAAAAAAACTGGGAGAATTTGTTGTTAGCAAATATGCCATGTAAGAA
>NW_011493219.1:6286-6920 GCF_000754665.1 Bison bison bison | reverse complement strand
ACTTTCATGCATTGGAGAAGAAAATGACAACCCACTCCAGTGTTCTTGCCTGGAGAATCCCAGGGACAGGGGAGCCTGGTGGGCTGAAGTCTATGGGGTTGCACAGAGTCGGACACGACTGAAGTGACTTAGCAGCAGCAGCAGCAACCATCTTACCTAGAGGTCTTTATAAATTGAATATTTTAAACTCTTACTTTTATAGATGATGAATGGAAGGATGCACAGACATATAGATGAAGGAGGAAGGAGAATAGCTTGGAAGAGGAAAAGAGAAGAACAGGAACACTATTTAGAAGGCTGCTCTGATCATTCTGATCAAAGATGGTGAGAAATTCACTAGTGGTAAGGTAGGTGGAGAGAAGTGGATACATTGGGGAATGTAATTTGAGATAGAACTAACCATATTGTAGACTAGATATGGAAATAAGAGAAGTGTCAAGGATAACGTGAATCACCAAGTTTTGGACATGAGTAACTGGATTGATGGACTTGTGGTATTCAGAAATAAGAGATGCAGGGAGGAGAGGTAGGTGTGGGTAGAATAAGAGAACAACTACAAGTTGATATCCAAGTGGATCTCAGAACAAATATTTCAAGTGTAAGATAATTTTTTGGAATCAGATGAGAGACAAAT
>NW_011493219.1:4559-6186 GCF_000754665.1 Bison bison bison | reverse complement strand
TTATGTAACCCTGATGTGTTTAAACCATATAGCTAGACAAGTACATGATCTAAATAAATATACTTAATACCTATTTGGGGAACTAACCAAAGAGGTCAATAGGCTCTATTTCAAACTTAAGACTGTACAACAGAGTGTAATCCAGTTAACTGATGGCATTACCCAAGATGATCCAAATGAAGCCATGTCCTTGCAAGTTAGAAAATCAAAGAGGATGTTTCAAAGTACAGCTTTTCAGTCACAGCAAGTATACTCTTCCAAATCTGTTAAAAGGTGTGGAAAACATGATTACTGTGTACAGACATCATCTCTTAATATGCCTGCTCGTTACTGCCAAGATGGTAGAGAAAGCTTAAAGATTTGTCCTGCTTCATATTCTGAGGGTGAAGAACAAAAGGGAGAGAATGTCAAGCAAAAGAAGAAGCACCTAGATTATCCATATGAGCCAAAATGTGTGCCTCAAGGTCAACCGATAGAAGATAATATTACAGTGGACCATATCACAGATGCCTGTGGCAAGACCTCTCATTCATATGTAGATCAATCAGCTGAAAATTCATTTTGCACTTTCCCATTTAGTGAAACCAGTAAATTTCTAACAAGACCTGGAGGAAAAGTGTTATCCAGCCCTCTACAACAGCCAATGTATCGAGCTGGCAATGTGAAAAATTCACATACCTAAGTCAATTATGGAATTGGAATGGGAGAAGACTTGCAACCCCAACCTTGAACTCGTCTTAAAACAGAGGTTTTTGTGAGTCCCACAGCACCCAATTCACCCCCTCCACTACCACCTGATTAGTTAGCTGTATTAAGAGCTTCAAAGAGGACAAGTATTTCCTCAGTAATACATTCCCTGACTCAACTTACACCAACTGTTTTCAGTGATCCAGCAGCATCACCACCTCCTGATTGCCTGCAGACCACTCTTGATACAGCTCTTCTAATTACACCACCTGAAACATATTTCTCTCCTCCAACACCTGAACCTTTCCAATATTATGAACTGATACCAGATGACTTAGTCCCACAAAGTGAAGATCAGGAAATGCCTTCACCTTTATCTCCTCCAGTAACTTCACCTAGAATTCAGTTGAGGGCTGCAGTTACAGATCTAAATGACTCTGCATCAGATGTGCAATCACCAAGATCTTCAGTTCCATCAAGACTAATATCTTCACTTCCACCACCACCAAGGTATGTGGTTTCACCAACATCAAGATCTTCAATTGCATTATTACCAAGATCTTCAACTCCACAAACACTACAAAGTTCAATTCCACTATCATCAGTATCTTCATATCCACAAACATCAGTATCTTTGATTTCATCATCAAAACCTTCAGTTGCCCAGTTGCCAAGATGTTCAGTTGCCCAACCATCAGGATGTTTAGATACACAGTCATCAAGATCTTCATTTGCACAACCAACAGGACATTTGACTACACCACACCCAAGATCATCAAGTTTGAAGTCAACAAAATTGTCCACTCTACAATCACTCTTTTCCTTTGTACAGTCACCATCTTCCATATCAAGCCCTTGGGCTCTATCAGTTTCTCAATCTTCATCAACTCCAGTTTGTCCTGGCTTTAAGCAATCTCCATCAACTCTATCAATGATCAAT
>NW_011493219.1:348-1570 GCF_000754665.1 Bison bison bison | reverse complement strand
GGACTGTCTGGACTCCTCTTGGTCCTGATTGGCAAGGATTGGGTAAATGTTGAGCACTTACCCATGAAAGAGAACTTGCAGAACAACAATCTTCCTGAAGGGTGACTCCAACACATCATTGGAGAAAAAAATAAACAAGAAAAATACACATTTTGCCACAACAAAAATAAGTTTGAATCCAGAAGAAGTGGTAACAGAAAATTTCTCTACACTTCCCCACCCTTAAAAAGGTCCTGATGGGAGCTGATTCATTTAGTAGAGACTAACCTTCTGTGAAAGAATGGGACAATAAGAGAAGGTCTGACTATTTCAGCTGGATGGGATGCAGCTGGAGAAATACATTTTTCTCCACGAGCATCTAAAGTACTAAGGTGGGCGCACCGTGACTGGAGTGAGGGAGGATAATGAAGAAGAGACAGATAAGAATTTCAAATGACCTTGAAAGAACTGTGCTCAGTAGAAAGTCCACTCATATGTCTCTGGGTGTGTCATAACTGGGGAATTTCTTACCATGTCTACGATAGCCAAATACACTAAATGGTAGGCTCATATCTCTTCCCATTCTGCTAGCTGCTTCTTGGGTGTGCTCTCAGGTACATCTGCAAGAGTAAGCTCCTGAGAGCTCTGGTAGACAATGAGCATAGCCAAAAATAGGGCACAGATGGTAAAGACGGGAGAAATCATAAACTTGAGCTATAGTGCCATCTTCTGGGAAATAAAAGAGAGGTTTCTAATAGTCAACCTAAGAATCAAAGACATAAAAGCTTATCTCTTGTGTTGTTGGAAGAGGGTGTTTGTTATGACCAGTGTGTTCTCTTGGAAAAACTCTGTTAGTCTCTTAATGAGGGTGGAAAAGGATATTGAAACAGCTGGCTTATAACTCAACATTAAAAAAAACTAAGATCATGGCATCTGGTCCCATCACTTCATGGCAAATAGATGGGGAAAAAGTGGAAATACTGACAGTTATTAGTTTATTGGGCTCCAAAATCACTGAAGAGGGTGACTGCAGTCACGAAATTAAAAGACATTTGCTTCATGGAATAAAAGCTATGAACAAACCTAGACAAAGAGATATCACTTTGCCAACAAAGGACCCTATAGTCAAAGCTATGGTTTTTCCAGTAGTCATGTATGGATGTGAGAGTTGGACTGTAAAGAAGGGTGAGTGCCCAAGAATTGATTCTTTCAAATTGTGGTGCTGGAGAAGACTCTGAGAGTA
>NW_011493219.1:0-248 GCF_000754665.1 Bison bison bison | reverse complement strand
TTCCTTGGACTGCATAGAGATCAAACTAGTCAATCCTAAAGGAAATCAACCCGGAGTATTCATTGGAAGGACTGATGCTGAAGCCAAAGCACCAATACTTTGGACATCTGATGTGAAGAGACAACTCATGGAAAAGACCTTGATGCTGGGAGAGACTGAGGGCAGGAGGGGAAGGGGGTGACAGAGGGTGAGATAGTCAGATGGCATCACTGACTCAATGGACATAAGCTTGAGCAAACTCTGGGAAG
>NW_011493218.1:3693-23113 GCF_000754665.1 Bison bison bison | reverse complement strand
ATGAGTCAGCTCTTCACATCATGTGGCCACAGTATTGGAGTTTCAGCTTCAACATCAGTCCTTCCAATGAATATTCAGGACTGATTTCCTTTAGGATGGACTGGTTGGATCTCCTTGCAGTTCAAGGGACTCTCAAGAGTCTTCTCCAACACCACAGTTCAAAAGCATCAATTCTTCGGCGCTCAGCTTTCTTCACAGTCCAACTCTCGCGTCCATACATGACCACTGGAAAAACCATAGCCTTGGCTAGATGGACCTTTGTTGGCAAAGTAATGTCTCTGCTCTTGAATATGCTATCTAGGTTGGTCATAACTTTTCTTCCAAAGAGTAAGTGTCTTTTAATAATAATAAATAATAATGACTGCATCATGGCTGCAGTCACCATCTGCAGTGATTTTGGAGCCCCAAAAATAAAGTCTGACACTGTTTCCACTGTTTCCCCATCTATTTCCCATGAAGTGATGGGACCAGATGCCATGATCTTCGTTTTGTGAATGTTGAGTTTTAAGCCAACTTTTTCACTCTCTTCATTCACCTTCATCAAGAGGCTTTTGAGTTCCTCTTCACTTTCTGCCTTAAGGGTGGTTTTATCTGTATATCTGAGGTTATTGATATTTCTCCCAACAATCTTGATTCCAGCTTGTGCTTCTTCCAGTCCAGTGTTTCTCATGATGTACTCTGCATATAAGTTAAATAAACAGGGTGACAATATACAGCCTTGACATACTCCTTTTCCTATTTGGAATCAGTCTGTTGTTCCATGTCCAGTTCTAACTGTTGCTTCCTGACCTGCATACAAATTTCTCAAGAGGCAGATCAGGTGGTCTGGTATTCCCATCTCTTGAAGAATTTTCCACAGTTTCTTGTGATCCACACAGTCAAAGGCTTTGGCATAGTTAATAAAGCAGAAATAGATGTTTTTCTGGAATTCTCTTGCTTTTTTGAAGATCCAGCGGATGTTGGCAGTTTGGTCTCTGGTTCCTCTGCCTTAAACATCTTTAGTGGGTCATTATTCAGCCTGTTAGAATCTCCATTTTGGAATGTCTAAATTGAAATTATTTTGATTTGGAATCCATAGGGTTTCCTTGTTTTCAGTTTAATAAAGTATGTGATAAAGATTTTTTTGTGTGTGATGGTAAAATATCTATAAGACAAAACTTATAATTTTAGCTATTTTTCAATATACAGTTCAGTGTCATTAGAATAATCACATTTTTTATGTAACCATAAGCACAACTTAGCTCCAGAACTTTTTCATCATCCTACACTGAAACTCTGTTCAATTCAGTCACTCAGTCGTGTCCGACTCTTTGTGACCTCTGCAGCACTCCAGGGTTCACTGACCATTACTAACTCCCGGAGCTTGCTCAAACTCATGTCCATAGAGTAGGTGATGCCATCCAACCATCTCATCCTCTGTTGTCCCCTTCTCCTCCCACCTTCAATCTTTCTCAACATTAGAGTCTTTTCCAATGAGTCAGGTCGTCACATCAGCAGGCCAAAATATTGGAGTTTCAGCTTCAGCATTAGTCCTTCCAATGAATATTCAGGACTGATTCCCTTTAGGATTAACTGGTAGGATCTCCTGGCAATCCTAGGGACACCCAAGAGTCTTCTGCAACACCGCAGTTCAAAAGCATCAATACTTTGTAACACAGCTTTCTTTACAGTCCAAATATCACATCCATACATGAATACTGGGAAAACCATAGCTTTGACTAGATGGATCTTTGTTGGCAAGGTAACGTCTCTGCTTTATAATATGTTGCCCAGGTTTGTCATAGCTTTTCTTCCAAGGAGCAAGCAAGTGTCTTTAAATTTCATGGTTGCCGTCATCATCTTCAGTGATTTTGGAGCCCAAGAAAATGAAATCTGCCACTATTTCTATTGTATCACCATCTATTTCCCATGAAGTGATGGGACAGGATGCCATGATCTTAGGTTTCTGAATGTTGAGTTTTAAGCCAACTTTTCACTCTCCTTGTTCACTTTCATCAAGATATTCTTTAGTTCTTCACTTTCTGCCATAAGAGTGGTGTTATCTGCATATCTGAGATTATTGATATTTCTCCTGACAAACTTAATTCCAGCTTATGCTTCATCTAGCCTGGCATTTCGCATCATGTGCTCTTCATGTTTAACTTATATGATATACATTGCATATTTAACTCTTGAGAGTCCCTTAGACTGCAAGGAGATCCAATCAGTCCATCCTAAAAGAAATCAGTCTTGAATATTCATTGGAAGAACTGATGTTGAAACTGAAACTCCAATATTTTGGCCATCTGATGTGAAGAACTGATTTATTTGAAAAGGCCCTGATGCTGGGAAAAATTAAAAGTGAGAGGAGAAGGGGATGACAGAGAATGAGATGGTTGGATGGCATCACCAACGTAATGGACATGAGTTTGAGTAAACTCCTGAAGTTGGTGATGGACAGGGAAGCCTGGTGTGCTGCAGTCCTTGGGGTCACAAAGAGTCAGACACAACTGAGTAACTGAACTTAACTGAACTCTACATATAAGTTAAGTAAGCAGGGTGACAATATACAGCCTTGATGTACTCCTTTCCTGATTTGGAATCAGTCTGTTGTTCCATGTCCATTTCTTTTTTCTTTTTCTTTTTCTAATTTAATTTTATTTTTTAACTTTACAATATTGTATTGGTTTTGCCATATATCAACATGAATCCACCACGTTCCCCATCCTGAACCCACCTCCTTCATCCCTCCCCATACCATCCCTCTGGGTCATCCCAGTGCACCAGCCCCAAGCATCCAGTATCATGCATCAAACCTGGACTGGCGTCCATGTCCATTTCTAACTGTTGTTTCTTGACCTGCATACAGATTTCTTAGAGGCAGGTAAAGTGGTCCGGTATTCCAATCTCTTGAAGAATTTTCCACAGTTTGTTGTGATCCACACAATCAAAGGCTTTGGTACAGTCGATAAAGCAGCTGTTTTTCTGGAGCTCTCTTACTGTTTTGATGATCCAACAGATGTTGGCATTGTGATCTCTGGCTCTTCTGCCTTTTCTAAATACAGCTTGAACATTTGGAAGTTCATGGTTCACATATCATTGAAGCCTAGCTTGGAGAATTTTGAGCATTACTTTGCTAGTGTATGAGATGAGTTCAACTGTGCAATAGTTTGAGCATTTTTGGTGTTTCCTTTCTTTGGGATTGGAATGAAAACTGACCTTTTCCAGTCATGTGGCCACTGCTGAGTTTTCCAAATTTGCTGGCATAATGAGTGCAACACTTTCACAGCATCATCTTTTAGGATAGCTCAACTGGAATTCCATCACCTCCACTAGCTTTGTTCATAATGATGCTTCCTAAGGCCCACTTGACTTCACATTCCAGGATGTCTGGCTCTGGGGGAGTGATCACACCATCATCATTATGTGGGTTGTGAAGATCTTTTTTGTATAGTTCTGTGTACCCTTGCCACCTCTTCTTAATATCTTCTACTTATGTTAGGTCTCTACCATTTCTGTCCTTTATTGCATCAATCTTTGCATGAAATGTTCCCTTGGTATCTTTAATTTTCTTGATATCGCTAGTCTTTCCCATTCTGTTGTTTTCCTCTATTTCTTTGCATTGACTCCTGAGGAAGGTTTTCTTATCCCTCTTTGCTATTCTTTGGAACTCTGTATTCAGATGGGTATATCTTTCCTTTTCTCCTTTGCTTTTAGCTACTCTTCTTTTCTCAGCTATTTGTAAGGCCTCCTCAGACAAACATTTTGCCTTTTGCTTTTCTTTTTCTGGGGGATAATCTTGATCATTACCTCCTGTACAATGTCTCGAACATCCATCCATAGTTCTTCAGGCATTATGTCTATCATATCTTCCCTTGAATCTATTTGTCACTTCCACTGTATAGTCATAAGGGATTTGATTTAGGTCATACCTGAATGGCCCAGTGGTTTTACCTACTTTCTTCAATTTAAGTCTGAAGTTTGTAATAAGGAGTCATGATCTGAGCTACAATCAGCTCCCGGTCTTGTTTTTGCTGACTATATAGATCTTCTCCATCTTGACTGCAAACAATACAGAAAATTCAATTAAAGATTTACCAATTATGGCCCCACCCATCAGATCAAGAGCCAGTTTCCCCCATATACAGTCTCTCCCATCAGGAAGCTTCCATAAGCCTCTTATCCTTATCTCTCAGAGGGCAGACCAAATGAAAACCACAGTCACAGAAAACTAATCAAATTGACCACATGGACCACAGCCTTGTCTAAATCAATGAAACTGTGAACCATGCCATGTAGGACCATCCAAGACAGATGGGTCCTGGTGGAGAGTTCTGATAAAATGTAGCCCACTGGAGATGGGAATGGCAAACCACTTCAGTAGTCTTGCCTTGAGAACCCCAAGAACAGTATGAAAATGCACAAAGATATGACACTGAAAGATGAACTCCCAAGGTCGGTAGGTGCCTAATACGCTACTGGAGAAGATTGGAGAAATAACTCCAGTAAGAATGAAGAGACAGAGCCAAGGCAAAAACAGCGCCCACTTGTGGATGTGACTGGTGATGGAATTAAAGTCTGATGCTGTAAGAACAATATTGGATAGGAATCTGTAATGTTAGGTCCATGAGTCAAGGTAAATTGGAAGTGGTTAAGCAGGAGATGGCAAGAGTGAACATCCACGTTTTAGGAATCAGTGACTTAAAATGGGCTGGAGTGGGCGAATTTAACTCAGATGGCCACTATATCTACTACTGTGGACAAGATTATCTTAGAAGAAATGGAGTAGCCATCATAATCAACAAGAGTCTGAAATGCAGTTCTTGGATGCAATCTCAAAAATGACAAAATGATCTCTGTTCATTTCCAAGGCAAACCATTCAATATCATAATTATCAAAATCTATGCCCCAACCAGTAATGCTGAAGATGATGAATATGAACAGTTCTATGAAGACCTACAATACTTTCTAGAACTAACACCCCAAAAGATATCCTTTTCATTATAGGGGACTGGAACGCAAAAGTAGGAAGTCAAGAGATACCTGGAGTAACAGGCAAATTTGGCCTTGAAGTAGAAAATAAAGCAGGGCAAAGACTAACAGAGTTTTCCAAGAAAACATACTGGGCATAGCAAACATCCTCTTCCAATAACACAAGTGACAACTCTACACATGGATATCATTAACTACATTGCTTTCAGACAAAACTGATTTAAGAACAATGAAAACTATCACAGATGAATAGGAGCACAACGTAGTTCAATTTGTTACCCAAAATTAATATTCAGAGCTTTTTATGGTCATGTGTGGACATGCTCAGAGTATGAGAAATTGTACGTGTCCCAGCTGGGGTCAAACAAGGTAATATTCTTCCTTTAAGTTTCACCTCAAATACTATAAATAAATGTCCTCTTCATGATGTATTTTGTGTCATGATTTAAACATTCTTGTACTTTTGGTGATAATTTGCTGTTTAAAATGCCTCCAAACATACTGCTGTCTAGTGTTCCTAGGAGCAAGAAGCTGGATGTACACAGCAGACACAGTGTATGCGGTACACAAGCTTCTTTCAGGTGTAATTCATAGTGCTGTTGTGAGTTCAGTGTCAGTGAATCCATGATATGGTATATCCAGAAAAAAAGAAAAAGAAAATTCCTGCATCCTTATGTGAGGACCTTCTAGAAGGTGCTAGAATAACATCTATAGTACATGATGAAGCTTGAAGAAAAGGAACAGAAACTAAACTTGTGAATTCATGAGATGACAACTGACAAGAACTACATAGTGGACATCACTGTTATGTGGTTGAAAGCCAAAAAAATTAATGCAATTCTCAGCTTCTAGTGATTTGTATGAAAAAGAGCCAAAACTTCTTCAGGAAATGGATAACTCCAGGGCCAGGTTAGTGAAAGTACATTGAATACACTGTTGTACCAAAAAGCAAAGAAATTATCAAAGAATACCAAGCACATGTCAAAAATATGCCAAAGCAAGATTATGGTGCTCCCACAGGCCTAATCTGGAACAAATTGAATGTTAAAGGGATGATAGTGGCTACTTATTACCTACTGAAAAAAAAAATATGGAACAAAGATAATGTAACAAATCTGTATAGTTTCAAAGTTTCTCCCACGAAATACTAAATACCAAAGGGAAATATATAACTTAACTGGGACAAATTCTGGCAGGCCCTATCTTAGTTAAATTATCAGTGACAGTGATCAGTAATAAGGCAAATTCATACCAGGAATAACCTGAAAAGATACATGGGAGGGAAAGAGCCTTCCTTCCATGGCATTCCCAGATAATCTGATATAACCATGAGGACTCATCAAACAAACCTCACTTAGGGACATTCTACAAAATAATTGGACTGTGATGGTCAAGTTTGTGTCGTACAAGAGAAGAGAAAAGTGAAAGTGAAAGTCATGTCCGATTCTTTGTGACCTCATGGACTATGCAGAGCCTTTCCTCTAATCTAAATATTTCCCCACTAGTGGCCTAATGAACAATTATTAAAGGATTTGGGGATAAAAAATTTATAACCCCTATGTTGCAAAGATTGTCTTAATTTCCTTTTATGCTATTAAGATATAATGTTATTGCAAAAAGACTCATTATTCTACATTTTCACTAAATATTTTATTATTCAGTTCAGTTCAGTTCAGTTGCTCAGTCAAGTCTGACTCTTTGCGACCCCATGAATCGCAGCATGCCAGGCCTCCCTGTCCATCACCATCTCCCGTAGTTCACTCGAACTCATGTCCATCGAGTCGGTGATGCCATCCAGCCATCTCACCATCTGTCGTCTCCTTTTCCTCCTGCCTCCAATCCCTCCCAGCATCAGAGACTTTTACAATGAGTCAACTCTTTGCACGAGGTGGCCAAAGTATTGGAGTTTCAGCTTTAGCATTATTCCTTCCAAAGAACACCCAGGACTGATCTTCTTTAGAATGGACTGGTTGGCTCTCCTTGCAGTCCAAGGGACTCTGAAGAGTCTTCTCCAACACCACAATTCAAAAGCATCAATTCTTCGGTGCTCAGCCTTCTTCACAGTCCAACTCTCACATCCATACATGACCACTGGAAAAACCATAGCCTTGACTAGATGGACCTTTGTTGGCAAAGTAATGTCTCTGCTTTTCAACATGCTATCTAAGTTGGTCATAACCTTTCTTCCAAGGAGTAAGCATCTTATTTTTAGGATTTCTCTATGGCATTTTTGATGCTTTTGAACTGTGGTGTTGGAGAAAACTCTTGAGAGTCCCTTGGACTGCAAGGAGATCCAACCAGTCCATCCTAAAGGAGATCAATCCTGGGTGCTCTATGGAGGGACTAATGTTGAAGCTGAAACTCCAATTCTTTGGCCACCTCATGCGAAGAGTTGACTCATTTGAAAAGACCCTGATGCCGGGAAAGATTGGAGGCAGGAGGAGAAGGGGACGACAGAGGATGAGATGGTTGGATGACATCACTGACTCCATGGACATGAGTTTGGGTAAACTCCGGGAGTTGATGATGGACAGGGAGGTCTGGTGGGCTGTGGTTTATGGGGTCGCAAAGAGTTGGACACAACTGAGTGACTGAACTGAACTGAACTGGTGGCATTTTTGTTCCTCATAAAATCTTCAGGAAAAGAGTTTAGTTTAGGCCCTGTGGCAAAAGCATAATAGAGAAATGATGGTGGCCTCAAAGTACTGATTTGAGAATGGGAATATGATAACAAATACAATTATTATTTTAGATATTTGAGTAAAACTTAATAACTGACTGTGTATTGGTGAACAGATGGAGCAGTTTCATAAAAGTACACCAAATGATAAATCTATTTTGTCAGTTTGAGAAACCATGAAACTATTTCCCAAAGCTGCTGCAATATTTATGTTCCTAACAACAACATCCGATGGTTGACATTTCTCCAGAATCACATCACCACTCACTTTCTGTCTGTTAAATTTAGCCATTCTAGTAGATGTAAGTTATTTTGTGGTTTGCATTTGCATTTCCTTAGTACTCTTACCTGGAAAATCCCATGGATGGAGGAGCCTGGTGGGCTGCAGTCCATGGGGTCGCTAAGAGTCAGACATAACTGAGCGACTTCACTTTGACTTTTCACTTTCATGCATTGGAGAAGGAAATGGCAACCCATTCCAGTGTTCTTGCCTAGAGAATCCTAGGGATGGGGGAGCCTGGTGGGCTGCCATCTATGGGATCTCACAGAGTCGAACACGACTGAGGTGACTTAGCAGCAGCAGCAGTGACTAATATCTGGCTTGGAGCTGGTTTGTCAGTTGTTCCCTGGCAAGGAAACTAATTCACAACCCCACACAGTGGTGAAAACAACATTCAGTCTGCCTGACCAAGAAACCTCACCAGAGATCATAGGTAGCTGCATAGGCCATCCAAAAGCCCTGCTTACAGTGGCACTTGGTCAGAGAACACAGCCCCATCTGCAGAGCAAAACTGGTAACCTTCATCTAACCAGGGAATTCAGGGCACAGTCTTGCCTGATTCTGCCCCAAACCATGAGCTACACAGATCCTCTGCCCCAATCCTGCTGCCCCACCAGGGTAGAGAAGCTAATTCTTAATTCTACCTGTTGATAAATATAGTTCACAGTCCTGATTGTCTAATAAGCCACATCTCCCTCCCTTAGCTCCTGATCATGACTTATCCGTCATCCTTTCATTTGTATGTTTTGCCCTTCAACACAGTTTGCAATTAATTTTTGTTCAAAAAGCCCTTCCCATGCAGACACATGAAGGTTATCATATGGGGTTTCAACACGTAATATCTAAGAACCAGGATTCAAATGAACATTCTAAAATTTCCAAACAAGTAACCTGGATCACTTTATTTTCTCTCTGTATTTCTTTCCACATTTGTGTGCTGGAGATAATAAATAACTAAATGAAATGATATAGCCCTGAAGTTTTTATCCAGAAAAATCATTCAGTAAGCACCAGCTTTTATAGATCGGGGGCTTGTTAGAATTCCCATTGGAAGAAGATGAAATTGAAGCCTGGGTTGAAATAGAACTTGAAGTTGGTATTCAAACTTTTTAGTTATTTCTAAGGTGTGTTTCTTCTTCCAAAATTACTAAGAATTTTACTGAAATTTCAGATGAATCGATATATACTGTGCAATGTGTCTTGGAAAAAAATGTGACTTTCCAGTAAGAAACAATATATTAAATCAAGTTGTTCAATAGCCTTTTGTGTCTCTTAAGATAAAGTCTAAACTCATTTATGAAGGTTTTGAGAGTCAGTTTAATAAGAAGCCCATGGTCCCTGAGGAAGAGAAAGGGGCCTGGGGCTCTTGAAGAGGAGATAGCAGTCTGGAATTCTCAAGGAGGAGGAAAGGACAAAGGTCTTTTTTTTTTTTTCCTTCTACATTCCTTAGTCTTAGTCACATAAAACTTTTTTTCTTTAAGTCTGAAGCTGGTGATTACACAACAAAACAACTCAATTAAAACTCTGTACTAAGGATTCTATAGCAACAATGTATCCTGCTTGAGGACAGTTTCTCCTTCCTGAAAACCTTCTGAATACTCTTCTTATTTTAAAATGTATATTATGGAAGTGGGTCTGGTAAGATCTTTCTAGTGTTACTTCTAACCCTGTCACCTTAAAATGTAACTTGTGGGAGCGTGTCTAGTAAAAATCTTTACAACCTTGAGACATTCTTTTGATTTATTATAATAACCAATTAAAGAAGTATATAGCTCCCTTGCTAAGACTAGCAAGGGGGGCACTCTCCAGCCCCCTTTTTATGTCTATGTCAGAAGCATTCTCTGTACCTTTTCATATTTTAATAAAACTCTGCTACACAAAAGCTCTTGAGTGATCAAGCCTGGTCCCTGGTCCTGAAGTTAAATCTTCTTTGGAGATCACAATTCCGACATCGTTCACCATAAGCTATCATCTTGGGGGCTCATCTGGGATCTTCAGGACAAGGTAAGAACACTCAGAGCTCTAGTCTCTCTGCTTTCTCAGTATACATGCCTTCTGCTTTACTTTACTAACTCTCCAGTGTGCTTATGTGAATGAATGACATGCCCTGCATGAAGCAAGTGATGAGCCCTGCTTTGCGGTTTCACGGAGCCTCATAATGACTGAAGACAGCCCCAGAAAGGAGAGCCTTGTCAGGGGTTTATACCAACCTGCCAATACCAAGAGATACCCAACGTCCCTGTGAGGGGAGTGGCCAGAAATGGGCAAAGCATGTGGACCAAACTTTCCTTTCTCAGTCATCTTTTCCTGGTCTTTTTAACCATTTTGTAATTGAGTGGGGAATTAGAACTACTAACCTAATCTGTCGGATCATAGACTTTCAAGGGACTTGTGATCCATGCTGTTATATGTACTTTTACTTAGACCCCATGTATGGAAGCACCTAGCCTTGCTAGGAGCTGAAAGTTACATGAGCATGTTTGGAAGCGAGGCAGAACTCTAGCTCTAGGAACATCTCTCAGGCTAGAAGTCACTCTCCTGGCTGCCTACCTCAGGGCCCAGCAACCTGAAAGTGAGTCTTTGTCATGGCTGTGCCTCAAATCTATAGGGATAAAAACACTGCTGATGACCATGAGGTTTCTGAGGACACAGATAGGGAATTGCAGGATTTGGCCAGATTGAAAGTGCAATGCGCTTCTTCTGCTGGTATTGCTAGCTCTTAGTGGACCAGAGGAGGCTCTCTGGTGGCTTTTGTCTCAACTCCTTAGACATTCGTTTTGTGGAATCTGTAGAAATAAACTATAAGGATTGGCCCTAATAGTTCAGGGACAAAAATCACCTTTTCCTCATTGACTGACCCTCCATCACCTCTTTTGCTGTCACATACACTAGCGTGGTGGAGCTCAGGAGGAACATCTTGGTTGTTGTTTGCCTCTTTATGACTCATTGCTTTTACTCCATTCAGGACTATACTCAGGAATGTGCATAAGCACACATGAGATGGATGCTTCCCCTGGTAGGCCCAGCGTGGGAAATATTCCAGGAAACTACTGTTACACCCTGGGTGGCATCAAAGGAAAAGGACAAATGAAATCAAAGGCCTTGGTGGTAAGGAAATAAATCACTTTGGGATGACATCAGATCTACCCCTGGTGCATCTCCACCCCACCTCCCTGGTAGAACTGGGAGGGACGAGTAAGGTGCCTGCATCAGTAAGGGACAGATTAAGTCTGACCAGGGAAGGAAAGCTTTGGTGGAAAATCTGTCTACACCCCCAACTAGAGCAGGGAGGGACGCCTCTGGTGGAAAGAAGTTGTGGCTGTGGATGCCACTTCTTTCTCTTACAGATGGGCACAAGCAGTTCCAGAACCACTCTTTTAAAATGTATTTTTAAAAAATCTGGGACAAGTTTGATCCCCAGAATTTAAGAAAGACACACCTGATCTTCTGTGATACTGAATGTCTGCAATATCCTTTGGAAGATGGGGAATGCTCGCAGTTTGAAGGATTTCTCAATTACAGTACTGTTTTATAATTAGATCAGTTCTGTAGAAAACAAGACAAATGGATAGAAGTGCCATATGTGTTGTTCTTTATCTGTCTGTGAGACATACCAGACTTGGGTGTGAAACCTTCAGCTCTTTCCTATCCTCTTACTTCTTACTTTGCTCCTGTGTCTGGGGTTTCCAACTGAACAGGCTGAGAATCAGGGCACTCTTCCAGGAGGGGCTGCCTCAGGCTTGGTAAAAATTAAAACAGTACTGTTGGATGAGTGTGTAATTTCTTCACCGTCTCACCACAACAAAGATTCAAAATGGCAGACGAGTGTTACAGCTTGGTTACAACTCAGTTTTATTGAGCAAAGGATAGTATACCCTCGAGCTGTGAGGGTGGGCCAACCCCAGAGGATAGGCCTCAGTCCATCTTGGCTACCTCCTTTTGTGTATTTGTCTCCTCCGTGCCTTGAGCCTGCCCTATGCGAATTGGGCTGGCCAAAAAGGAGAGGAGTTTATTTCACCTGAAGTTCTCACTCTGGTCCATGGGTTTTCTTTTGTTCAGTTTTCGTGGGTTTTTTCCTTTCTTTGTCTTTTAGCCATTGACATTTTGGACTCCTTTTTCCTATTCTAACTACCTAACAGTACCAATTGCAGTTGAGACTATTTAGAGGATCCAAAAGTACATAGAAACCTTTATGGGACTAACTGTACTTTATGAGCTTACTTGGAGAGATGTCATGTATGTCTTGGGACAAACACTGACCCCTGACTCAAAAAGCTTGAATTTTGGAGGAAGCTATTACTTTTGGAGATGAATGGCTTGAACGTGAGACAAGGGGAAAGAGGGAACATGAAATAGCCCGCCTTCCTACTGGAAGCCAAGCAGATCCCCTAACAGTACCAGACTGAGATGATAACATGGCTAAAGGAAGGTGGGATTAGAGCGACTTTGCCGGATGTATTCTTGAAGGACTCAAGCAAACACGTGCTAAGACTTTGAACTATGCTAAGTTGACTAACTCCTTGGAAGGAAAGTTATGACCAACCTAGATAGCATATTAAAAAGCAGAGATATTATGTTGCCAACAAAGGTCCATCTATTCAAGGCTATGGTTTTTCCAGTGGTCATGTATGGATGTGAGAGTTGGACTGTGAAGAAAGCTGAGGGCTGAAGAATTGATTCTTTTGAACTGTGGTGCTGGAAAAGACTCTTGAGAGTCCCTTGGACTGCAAGGAGATCCAACCAGTCCATCCTAAAGGAGATCAGTCCTGGGTGTTCACTGGAAGGACTGATGCTGAGGCTTAAACTCCAATACTTTGTCCACCTCATGCGAAGTGTTGACTCATTGGAAAAGACCCTGATGCTGGGAGGGATTGGGGGCAGGATGAAAAGAGGATGACAGAGGATGAGATGTCTGGATGGCATCACTGACTCGATGAACATGAGTTTGGGTAAACTCCGTGAGTTGGTGGTGGACAGGGAGGTCTGGTGTGCCGCAATTCATGAGGTCACAAAGAGTCGGACACAACTGAGTGACTGAACTGAAATGAACTGAACTGAAAGTTTAATTTTTAAAAAATGCCTGTAAGTCCCCATTTATTTGATATGTTGGGTAGCTGATCCTGTATAGTGGGAGTTACCTAATATTGACTGGTCAAAATTGACTACCACCAAAGTGGTTTCTAGAAATAAGAAATTTATATGCATTAAAAAAAAAATCCATGGAATCTCCTAAAGATTTCAAAAGTATTAAGGTCAGCTCTTATCACTATTTTCACTTCTCTCAGCCTTGTGAGATGAAATTATGAGTCTCAGAATATACTCGAAATAGAGTCCTAGAATTGACACTTACTACTTTGTCCAATATTCATGCATTTAGAAGCCATTGAAAGCTGGAAAAATTACTCTATTGTTTATGATTTGTTATTAACCCCATTCCTCAGGAGAATTACATCATGCCCTTGTTGAACTGCTGATATAATATGTGTCCTTTGTTTGTCTCACTGGAAACAGTTTCTTTATAACTGCGTGTGCAATTATATTACCATCCCAGTACATACATATAAGAAGGCTGAAGAATTGAGCTTGTGAGTATGTGTTCTTCTAGGTGCCTCTGAGATCTACACAGAGAAAGGATCTAAGGAGACTGTGGGAAATTGGACTCTATAAATATGTATAAAGAGATTTTCGGATGAAATCACAAGAAGAGAATAATAAATACTTTAGTTGTCAGGATTTCACCTAAGACATGAGGAGAATAATGAATAGTACTGAGTTCCTCTTGGTCAGGTTAGCATTTTTCACATTTCTTTCCCCTTCTTACCCCTGATGAATTTCTTTATATCTTCAACTAAAGCAAGTATATGTCCTACCTTATGTATTAAAAATAATACTGAAATAAAAACAGAGGAAACTTATATACTAAGGTAATTAGATTCCTAATATTTTTCTTTGACTAGTTATTTACCTTTCCTAATTCATCCCATTCTCCTTACAGATATACATCTGAAAACAGGGCAAATGAATTTGCAAATGTATTGTTTGGCACATTTTTGATATTAAACATATTTGAGGAAAATAAAATACTATTGCATTTCTCCTAGATTTTTCAATAAATAGTCACATGTTGAGGCCAGAAACAGATACTTTTGAATTTTAAATAGAATATCATGAGACTCTTCCTAGAGGAGGTAATGCTTGGGATGAACGTTTAATAATCAATGGTATTTGTCTGATGGGAAAGACAAAGAAATGGTAGGAGGAAATCTAAAGGAAATATAACAAGCGGAGGAAAGCCTAGTAAGTACAAATAGAATTCTAAATTAGTTTGCAGAATTCTAGCATGTATTTCATTATAGCTGATAAATTTGTTAGGATGATTATTAAAATAAGCTTACTATTAATATATATATGAAAATTGTTTCTCTTATTGCTAAGCATTTAGTCACTAAATGTCTGATGGAATGAATAGTTTTCCAGTTTTCTTCTAGAGGAACTGAGGGGGGTTTTCCTCCTGTATGTAATTATGTATAATAAAAGACCTTTGTGTAAATCCTATTGAAGTATATTGACTACAGGACAGGCAAAGCTGGATCAAATAAAGATAATTGAATTTAAAGACCAAATCCAATTTAGCTTCTCCCTGATCCCTGAAATAGACTTCACCAACTTGAAACTCCTTGCATGAACATTTAGTCTCTCAGTAGCGTCGAACTCTTTGCAACCCCCATGGACTGTGGCTGGCAAGGCTCTTGTCTCCATGGAATTCTCCAGGCAAGAATACCAGAGTGGGTAACCATTTCCTTCTTCAGGGGATCTTCCCGACCCAGGGATCAACCTGGCTTTCCTGCATTGCAGGCAGATTCTTTATGTTCTGAGCCACCATGGAAGCCTGTGGAGCTGCTTACGAGGTGGTTAAACATATGTATCCTGTGTTCAGGTTAGATTTATTGAAGTATGATTATTTATTTAGTCATAGTCAGTTGTAAGTGAAATTCTGAGGTTGGACAGAATGTCTGGGTAGAGAGCCATATATAATGAGAAGAAAAAGAACCATGGGGAAGAATATGGGTTTCAATGGAATTCAGGGCATCAACAAAATAAAGGGAGTCAGAGAAAGCAACAAAGGAGAAGAGTGTCTTGAGACTGAAGGAAAAATGAAAGATAGACTGTGTTTATAGAAACAAAATTTTTATTTTAAAGATAAAATAGTTTTAAGCACTGAACAAATAATCAACATAGAAGAGTCCTTTAAAAAGTTCATTGTATTTGGACAGAGTATAATTTTGAATTTTCTTCAAACATATGAACTTTCAAGAATAATGGAGACAAAGTCTCATGACAATGGTTTAAAAATCACTTAAATTGATTTAAAAATATATAGCAAGTCATGGGGATTCATTTAGGATTATAGCATATTTCACAATGAGATCACAGCACCTATTAAAACAAATGTGTATAAACCTGAAATATATTTTATCATAAGGGAAATAACTGCTAAATTAATGCATGATTAAAATACATGTTTTGAGGGAAAACTGATAAACCTATATATATATATGCTATGCTATGCTAAGTCACTTCAGTCATGTCCGACTCTGTGTGACCCCATAGAAGGCAGCCCACCAGGCTCCCCCATCCCTGGGATTCTCCAGGCAAGAACACTGGAGTGGGTTGCCATTTCCTTCTCCAATGCATGAAAGTGAAAAGTGAAAGTGAAGTCGCTCAGTCATGTCCGACTCCTAGCGGCCCCATGGACTGCAGCCTACCAGGCTCCTCCATCCATGGGATTTTCCAGGCAAGAGTACTGGAGTGGGGTGCCAATGCCTTCTCCGATAGGTTTATTTATATATATGCAATTTACCAGAGAAAAGGTAAAGGAATGATAATGAGCTGTACTGAGCTCAGTCACTTCAGTTGTTTCCAGCTCTCTGCAAACCCCATGCAAACCCCAGAAGCAGGGAGATTGTGTCAGGGTAAAAGGCGTAGCTAATATGTTACACCATGAATATAAAGTTTGAGAAGAATGTGAATCAGGAAAAGGTAGTAAAAGCAGAAATGGTAAACTAAGACAATATGGGCCTTGTATTAAACTTTTGTGAGTGTATAGGCAATTGAAAATGAAAGCTTAATGAGGGACAGAGAAATGGCCAGAGAGATTCTTGTATTCCTTCCTCAACAAAGTTAGGTAATGATTTAGAAAAGCAAGCAAATAAGCATTTGAATTGCAGGTCTAAGGGACTAAGGGAATACTGTAATAATAGACTGCATTTTGGGCTCATTTACAAGTGGATTTCTATGATGCTGCAGATACTTCTGCACAATCCTACTGGAAGAAGAGAATCTGTGATCAACCAGTATGAGTAGAAGGTAAATGTCATACTGGGTTGATTTTCAGGGTTCTAGGAAATATTTGGAGAAACAGTGATATGAATGATGTGCCTATTTTCAATCTGTGAGAAAAAAAAATAAACCTCCAAGGAATTTAAATAATGCTTACATATGGAAATTGCCAGCAAATATCTTTCATAACATACACTAATATTTTCATGGACTTCCCTGGTGGCTCAGTGTAAAGGATCCACCTGCCAATGAAGGAGATGCAGGTTTGATTCCTGGGATGGGAGGATCCTCTAGAGAAGATAATGGCAACCCACTCCAGTATTCTTGCTTGGGAAATCTCGTGTACAGAGGCACCTGGTGCGCTACACTCCAAAAGGTCGCAAAAGAGTCAGATATGACTTACGACTTAATGATTAGAACAACAGCAAATCACTTCCATAATAGAATGAATGGAGCAGACAGAAAACAGAGCTCTATGATAGTGTCCAAAGGTGGTTTGTAATAAATATATTAAAACTGGTTATTTCTCATTGGGAATCACATGATAAACTGAATTCCACTGAACAAATATAGTTACTTATTCAATATATAGTATATTTTAAGTTTTATGTTCATGGTTTTGATACTTTCTGATTTATTTTCCTAGAATAATGTTGATAAAATAAATTTTGGTATATATTTGAAATACAGGTAATATTAATTGTTCAGATTTTGATAACTTGATAAATAATCATCGCAGCTTTCCATCTTTGGATATCATTGAATCAGGTAAAAATTTTCCCAGTTTAAATTTGCAGAAATAAACTTGCATGTGATTCATGTATCACATTTTATCCCAATATAAGTTTGCCTTACTTCTTTATTGTCATGTTACATTTTATGTTATTGTCTCTAAAATACCTATTTTTTTCCATATTTCTTAAAAAATTTACCTAGGTTCCAACTTGGGGATAAAGACAGATTCTAAATACTTGTTACAACCTTATATGTAACATATGTGTACTTAGCATACTAATTGTCTTATATAATTGCCACATTTAGATCATTGCCTATGTCTTCTTTGACTATGCCACTTTATAACTTATTTTCCCAAGATCTAGAGCAACTTCTAAAAGTGTGTTATTATCATTACTATTATTTTACTTCTACTAGACTGTCCAAATGAATTATAAGTTCTTTGATTGAAAAACAAACAAACAAAAAAAAACCAGTTATGTTACACAGAATTTATGTTCTCAGAACTTGTTAGCTTAGCAGAACAAACTGCATTCAATGAGATAGTGTTTAACTAATTATGCAAAAACCAGAAGAATTCACATTGACTAGAAGGAGTGCTTCTTCTCTCTATGGTGAGTGTTTGTATGCCTCTGAGAGTGTATATGTTTCTATATATGTAACAGAAAATGAGAGAGAGAAATAGAAAACAGAAGCAGAAATTTGAGATACATCAACCAGGGAGACTGTATCTGTATTCCTGGACAAATTAAATTGTTACATTAAAAAAAAATGAATATGTCTTTCAAAATGCCATTTTAAACCACATTTAACCACTGACAATATGAATTTAGGTAAAAACAGAAAATAAGAAAGACAGTCAATACAAACTGCCATCTTGAATCAGACTCTCTAAACCCGGCAGTTCCAAGCCAACATGCTCCAGCTCAATGGTACAGTCTTCATGCCCTCAGTGCTGACACTGATTGGGATCCCTGGCCTGGAGTCTGTGCAGTTCTGGATCGGCATTCCCTTCTGTGCCATGTACATCACTGCTCTATTTGGAAATTTCCTAATCTTGGTCATCATCAAATCTGAGCGCGGCCTCCATGAACCCATGTATCTCTTCCTGGCAATGCTTGGAGTGACAGACATTGCTCTCAGTACCTGTATCCTCCCAAAACTGTTAGGGATATTCTGGTTCCATTCAGCAGAAATATATTTTGATGCCTGTCTCTTTCAGATGTGGCTCATCCATACCTTCCAGTGTACTGAGTCAGGTGTTCTGCTGGCCATGGCCTTGGACCGCTATGTGGCAATCTGTGACCCTCTGAGACATGCAGCTATTTTTACCCACAAACTCCTCACTCAGATTGGGGTTGGAGTGACACTCAGAGCAGGTGTCCTTATAGCTCTGTGTCTCATCCTCATCAAATGCCGGCTGAAACACTATCGGACCACTGTGGTCTCCCATTCATTCTGTGAGCACATGGCCATTGTGAAGCTGGCAGCAGAAGATACTCGAATCAACAAGATTTATGGTCTTTTTGTGGCTTTCATTATACTTGGATTTGACATAATCTTCATCACACTCTCTTACATTCGAATATTTATAACTGTTTTCAAACTGCCTCAAAAGGAAGCTAGACTCAAAGCTTTTAACACTTGCATTGCCCACATTTGCGTCTTCCTTGTGTTTTATCTCCTGGGTTTCTTCTCCTCCTTTACACACAGATTTGGGTTCCATATTCCATCTTACATTCACATTCTTCTGTCCAATCTTTACCTGCTCGTCCCACCTTTTCTCAATCCTATTGTTTATGGTGTAAAGACTAAACAGATTCGAGATCGAGTGTCCAAGATTTTTCACTTGAAGGATGCATCTTGACCTCTCATCTATCTTATTTCAAATAATACAAATTCAGTCTGAGAAACACTAATTTTTAGTGTGATTGTTTGCTTTCTTTTGTTCATTGGTTTCCTGAAATAGAGAGCTCTAGATTTTACATTTGCAACACTGAAGCTCTGATTCCTATTCCAATAATTTCACTTGTATGGATACAGAATTACTTGGAGCATACATTTAGCCAGTAGATAACACAGAAGAAGAAATTATGAAGACTTTGTTTTTAATTAAATAAATTTGAAGGACTTCTTTTAAAAGTGCAACTAAATATTAATACTTTTTTGCTTCTTCTGTTTAAAAATATGAAGTGGCATCAGTGCTACTGTGTAAAAATATCAGTGTAATGAATTATAATATATTGTGTATGGAACAAAATCTATGCTGTTGTTTATAAATATACTTATTATCATCATTATTATTGTATTTAAGGCCCTAAGGTTCTTTGTTCTGCAATTATGTGTTGAACATTAAGTCTACTTATACCTTATACATTGAAACATATTTATATTTTATATTTATAATATTATC
>NW_011493218.1:3414-3593 GCF_000754665.1 Bison bison bison | reverse complement strand
TATATATATATATATATAGAATCCTTATGTTTATATATATTTATATATATATACACATATGACATATATATACATATATATGTATATATATACTTATATATATATATACACATATGACACACACACACACACATATATATATATATATATATATACACACACACATATGACTTCCATCA
>NW_011493218.1:0-2216 GCF_000754665.1 Bison bison bison | reverse complement strand
GTTCACTCAAACTCATGTCCATCAAGTCGGTGATGCCATCCAGTCATCTCATCCTCTGTCGCCCCCTTCTCCTCCTGCCCTCAATCCCTCCCAGCATCAGGGTCTTTTCCAATGAGTCAACTCTTTGCATGAGGTGGCCAAAGTACTGGAGTTTCAGCCTTAGCATCATTCCTTCCAATGAACACCCGGGACTGATCTCCTTTAGAATGGACCGGTTGGATCTCCTTGTAGTCCAAGGGATTCTCAAGAGTCTTCTCCAACACCACAGTTCAAAAGAAGCAAGTCTTTGGCACTCAGCTTTCTTCACAGTCCAACTCTCACATCCATACATGATTACTGGAAGAACTATAACCTTGACTAGATGGACCTTTGTTGACAAAGTAATCTCTGCTTTTCAATATGCTATCTAGGTTGGTCATAACTTTCCTTCCAAGGAGTAAGAATCTTTTAATTTCATGGCTGCAATCACCATCTGCAGTGATTTTGGAGCCCAAAAAAATAAAGTTTGACACTGTTTCCACTGTTTCCCCATCTATTTCCCATGAAGTGATGGGACCAGATGCCATGATCTTAGTTTTCTGAATGTCGCGCTCTAAGCCAACTTTTTCACTCTCCTCTTTCACTTTCATCAAGAGGCTTTTTAGTTCCTCTTCACTTTCTGCCATAAGGGTTGTGTCATCTGCATATCTGAGGTTATTGATATTTCTTCCAGCAATCTTGATTCCAGCTTGTGCTTCTTCCAGCCCAGCGTTTTTCATGATGTACTCTGCATATAAGTTAAACACTGTGTTTAGTGTCATACAAAAAGAGAACTGTCATACATCAGTTTTGACAGATTAACATTCTTTTAATTTAGTACATTGTCTCCAGAAATCTCATACTATGAAAAGAATAATTCTAGCTTAGAGGTTGTTTTTTTTTTTTTTTCCCTGCAATTAAACTTAATTTCAAAGTTGTTTACTTCATCCACTCCTGCCTTCTAAAGTGAAGGTGAAGAGCCTTGCCTGAAGGCTTCCATCACACTTGTTCGTGAAAGACTCTTACTCTGATTCTGTCTCTGTGTATGTGAAACATTCATGATTAGCTCATATAGTTGTGCAAAGTTATGCCAGGCAGGCTAATTTTTATGTCTGCCTTTTTAATGACAAAGAAGACCAAATCCTTTACAGATGAGGGTAGTAAGCTCAAAGTGGTCATATATAATTGTCATGAGAAATGAGAAGTATGTTTACACAAGATTTTTCCTGAATGGGCTCTGAACACACAGACTAGGTTAGCGCACTTGAAGCAAGCAAGAAGACAGACATATGAGTACAAATGAATTGTATGTTTATCTGGACTATCCCATAGAAAGGATTGTGATAGTTTCAGAGCTCCCTACTTCTTGTTGTGACTGACTTTGCAATGAAAATAATAATAATTTCAATGCATCTATGTGGAAATCTTACTTCACAAACCAATAAGTATCCTCCCAAAGTCAACAATCTTTCCTTATGTAAAACGTAAGATGAAATATTGTTCAGCCATATAAAAGAATGAAATAATGCCATTTGCAGCAACATGGATGGACCTAGAAACTGTCATACTGAGTGAAGTAAGCCAGACAGAGAAAGACAATTATCATATGAAATGACGTACATGTGGAATCTGAAAAATTGATACAATGAACTTATACACAAAAGAGAAACAGACCCAGAATCATATGAAACAAAGGAGAAAGGGCCAGAGAGAGGGATAGATGAGACGTTTGGGATTAACAGATACACACTACTCTATGTAAAATAGATAACCAATAAGAATCTACTATACTGTCCAGATTACTATATTCAATATTTTGTAATAACCTATAAAGGAAAATAACCTGGCAAAATAGACATATACATATGTATAACTGAATCACTTTGCTATATACCTGAAACTAGCACATTTTAAATCAATTATACCTCATTTTTTTTTTTAAATGCCTATATGGCCATGTCCAGCTCTTTGCGACCCCATGAACTGCAGCACACCAGGCCTCCCTGTCCATCACCAACTTCCGGAGTTCACTCAGACTTACACCCATGGAGTCGGTGATGCCATTCAGCCATCTCAGCCTCTGTCGTCCCCTTCTCCTCCTGCCCGCATTCCCTCCCAGCATCAGAGTCTTTTCCAATGAGTCAACTCTTCACATGAGGTGGCCAAAGTCTGGAGTTTCAGCTTTAGTACCATTCCTT
>NW_011493217.1:20358-20547 GCF_000754665.1 Bison bison bison | reverse complement strand
TCATATGGTATTTTTAACAGTTTATTCAGCATGAGATCCTGGTAAAATGAGTTCCAAGAAAGTTATCTGGATGGGAATGACAAATATTATCCAAATACAAATAAGAATTCAAAAGGGGATATTGATAACAATGCTAGAAACATATCTGTCTCTCTCTCTCCATATATATATATATATATATAAATTTTA
>NW_011493217.1:19502-20258 GCF_000754665.1 Bison bison bison | reverse complement strand
TATCCCACAGTCTGGGTTGCTATCTCACGTTAGTTCTCTCAGATTGCCCTTGGGGCATTCAGACTTGGTCCTTACCCTAAGCATTGCATCCCATGCCTCCCTGTCCAGCCCCTGCTTGCTAGTGATGGATATGAGTGTCTGGGCTGCTTCTCCACTGGGAGTTGCTGTTAGGCTCATAATCTGTGGGTTTTATTTATTTATTTATTTTTCCTTCCAGTTATGTTGCCCTCTGAGATTCCAAGACTCACCACAGATCTGACAGGTAAGAGTGTTTCCTGGTGTTTGGAAACGTCTCTCTTTTTTAAGACTCCCTTCCCTGGATGGATCTCCGTCCCTACCTCTTTTGTCTCTCTTTTTATCTTTTATATTTTGTCCTACCTCCTTTCAAAAACAATGGGCTGCCTTTCTGGGTGCCTGATGTCCTCTTCCAGCATTCAGAAGTTGTTTTGTGGAATTTGCTCAGCGTTCAAATATTCTTTCGATGAATTTGTGGGGGAAAAGTGGTCTCCCCATCCTATTCCTCCACCATCTTAGGACCACCTCCAGTTGTGATTCAAATAGTACTTGAAAAGTCTCCTGCTCCACCACCCCCTCATTAGCCTCTCACAGGGATCAAAGTACCATCATGACATATTTACTCCTTTGGGATTTGAATTATTCCTTTGGGATTTAGATAATTAGCCTCTCAGAGTCCTCAATGAAATTAGAGTCTCCAGGAAGAGGAACCAATTTTCTAATTGCCTTCTTTGGAAACCT
>NW_011493217.1:15871-17153 GCF_000754665.1 Bison bison bison | reverse complement strand
CCTCTGTCCCTGGGATTCTCCAGCCAAGACACTGGAGTGGGTTGCCGTTTCCTTCTCCAATGCGTGAAAGTGGAAAGTGAAAGTGAAGCCACTCAGTCGTGTCCAACTCCTAGCGACCCCATGAACTGCAGCCTACCAGGCTCCTCCGTCCATGGGATTTTCCAGGCAAGAGTACTGGAGTGGGATGCCATTGCCTTCTCCAATATTCACTATAGGAACAGATTTTCCAGCTTATTACTCATCTAATCTTTGTATGCAATAGAAGAATCAATGAAAGTGTTACAAAAAAAAAAGAAAGAAAAAGAAGAAGAAGAAATGATAGGGGGAAAAAGAAAATTAGTGAAGTGGAAGTAATTATAAGGAAGCTCTAAATTAAAATTACATGTAATTTCAGAAAGAGTCATAGGAAAGAAAAAGTAATAGGAAATTTCATTCCATTTATTTTTTTGCTGGATTACATACTATCCCCTCACTAGTGAAGGGTTCATAAGGAACATAGCAAAGGGTTTCTACTCTCAAAAGCTTATAATATAGATATAGGACTACATCTATGAAACTTAAAGGAGAAACTGTGTCAGAGCCATTTTAGTCTTCTCATTGTCAAATGATATGACTGGTATTTAATAGATTCTCAGTGTTTACTGAATAAATGAATATGTTGTTCAGTTGCCGATTCATGTCCATCTCTTTGTGACTCCATGGACTGCAGCACACCAGGCTTCCTTGTCCATCACCATCTCCTGAAGTTTGCCCAAATTCATGTCCATTGTATCAGTGATCCCACCCAGCCATCTCATCCTGTCACCCTCTTCTTCTTCTGCCTTCAATCTTTCCTATCATAAGGGTCTTTTCCAATGAGTCAGCTGTTATCATCAAGTGGCCAAAATACTGGAGCTTCAGCTTCAACACCAGGCCTTCCAATGGGTATTCAGGCTTGATTTCTTTAAGATTGACTGTTTTGATCTCCTTGCTGTCCAATATACAAAACAAATAATATACATAATATAAGCTTAGCAAGAAAAAAACTCACTTTAGGCCACAGTAGCCAGGAAAAACTTCATGGAGGAGGGATTTGGGTCAACATTTGAGGATAAGGGAGTTTTGTATAATTATAAAAGAAGAGGCAGGTAGTTTAGGAGGACAAAACATGTAAAAGATATGCTTGTAAGAGTCATGGCATGGATAATTTTCATAGAGGAGACTGACTGGAACAGAGTTTATTTAGGAAATCAGTTAAAAAAATCTGTTGATGTCAGATTGTAAAAAAAAAAAAAAGAAAAAG
>NW_011493217.1:13375-15771 GCF_000754665.1 Bison bison bison | reverse complement strand
TTATCATTTACATTCTTGCCGAGGCCAGTAAGTTTCTCTCTAAACACTTCGGCCAGTTCTTAAAAAGACTAGCATTCTCATCATGATGTTTTCTTGAACTTGAGCTATGTGCACAAATTTCATGATGGAAACATTAAATTTCTAAATTATCTGACACTAGAGAGATATTACAGGAAAATTCTGATATTTCACTGCAAAATATTGCCAATTGTGGAAGCTGCCAATTTAACAATAGGAGTATTCACTATGGTGTTTGATTAATGCAAAATTATTCAGTTGGCTACCTTGTAGTTGGTCTATTTTTGTGTTCAATTAGTATGCTAATAATGGTAATTATGTTCTATACTGCATGTCTCATCACCTAGATAAAATAATGATAATAAACAAGCTGATGCTGACATTCAGTGGGCCATTCTAATTACTTACTGAAAGCATGCTGGGGAATCAGCACTCAACCAGAGAAAAGGATTCTTTCTTGCTTTGTTAAAACTACTCTTTCTGAAGAGCAGTAAGAGTTTGCTTCTGCTCTCTTGATTATGGAGATATTTTATATCACAGCCATTTTTATTTTCTGCATTTAAAAAATGAAGATAATTAAATTATATTTTTACTATAATTGTAGTAGGAAGTCAGAAAAGCAAACAATGGACAATGCTCACATGCACTTTTGCACCTAATCATTATTATTTCTTTCCCACGCTCCACTGTCTGTAAAAGAACAAACTGAAAATGAAGCAAAATCCCTCTACTGACAACTCTTCTTGTACTTTGAGGAGTACTGTGAGAGGTAATGACTCTTACTAAGTCTTCAACAAGATAGCTAAATACAGTAGTACACAGGAATTATTTATTCTCTAAAATACAAAACAAAAGCTCTCTTTTCTTTGGTTAATAATCCCTTATTGTAAGACAGCTATGCTTCTCAGGTGGCACAGTTTTAAAGAATCCACTTGCCAGTGCAGGAGTCTCAAGAGATGTGGGTTAAATCCCTGGTTTGAGAAGATCCCTTGGAATAGGGAAATGACAATCCATTTCAGTATTCCTGCTGGAAAAATTCAGTGCAGGCTACACTCCATAGGATTGTGAACCATCGGACATGATTGAGTGACTGAAAACATAAGATAGTTACACAATACATTTGGGCAATCAGTATCGAGTTGTAGATCAACCTATTATGACAATTTATCTTATATTATTATAGTGTGTATTCTATAATTCAAATTATAATATAAAAAGTTTAAACATAATTGGAATCTTCTTGGCTGTCAAAAAAGATTTGCAGTGGATCATGGAATTTATCTTTTGATTCACTTGTGGTTTGAACTTTCACAAAATAATTTAAAATATTACACAATCTCTTTCCAACTGGTCTTAAGAGAATATAGCAAACAGAACTCAATTCTTTAGAAGCTTTATGGTGAGGCAAAAAAAAAAAAACAAAAACAACAACATTGAATTGAGCTTCTAATTCCCTACTTATCTAATGAGAAAATATAACATTAAACAAGTGTGTTGTGTTCTAAAATGTTTTGTTATTTTAGCTACAAAATAAGAGGGTTGTGTGCATGCTCATGCATTCTCAGCACATCAGTTGTGTCTGACTCTCTGTGGCCCCATGGACTGGACTCCATCAGTCTCCTCTGTTCATGGAGTTTTGCAAGCAAGAATACTGAAGTATTTCCTATTCCAGTAAGAAGGTTGAATTAGAACAAATTTTCTGAAATTGTGTTTCATGAGTCTAATATATTCAAAGTGATTTTAGCAAATTTTCATTAAAAAAGTTCCTATGGTCGAATACAGTGTGGAAATGCTGGATCAAATCAAGGTAAACAGATTTGTTTACTATAAGACTTCTCAGAGTATTTAGTGCATTAATATACTTTATGGACATTCAACTGGGGTGACATAACATACAGCACTTCGACATTTGATCATTAAAAACATTTATTGTTGAACAACTGTAATTATCTCATGGGACACTAACATTTTGAAAAATATGGTCTGGAAAATATCAGACTAGACAAATTGAATATCATCTCTCACTGACTACAACAGTCCAGGAACCCAGCCTGCTGGCCATAAGTCCTTTTGAAGGAGGTCGACTTTACTGCCATTGCCCCTACCATACTTTGGCCTCAGGTCAAACAACAGGTATGAAACAGAACCCCGCCCATCTGCAGAAAATTAGATTGAAGATTTACTGAGCAAGACTTTACCAACCAGTTCAGTTCAGTTCAGCTCAGTAGCTCAGTCATGTCCGACTCCTTGCGACCCCATGGACTGCAGCACGACATTCCTCCCTGTCCATCACCATCCCAGGGACGGGGAAGCCTGGTGGGCTGCCGTCTAAGGAGTTGCACAGAGTTGGACACGACTGAAGCGACTTAGCAGCAGCA
>NW_011493217.1:10962-12137 GCF_000754665.1 Bison bison bison | reverse complement strand
TGACCTCTTTTAGGATGGACTGGATGAATGTCCTTGGAGTCCAAGGGACTCTCAAGAGTCTTCTCCAACACCACAGTTCAAAAGCATCAATTCTTCCGTGCTCAGCTTTCTTTACAGTTCAACTCTCACATACATACATGAGTATTAGAAAAACCATAGCCTTGACAAGATGGACCTTTGTTGGCAAAGTAATGTCTCTGCTTTTTAATATACTGTCTAGGTTGGTCATAAATTTCCTTCCAAGGAGTAACTGTCTTTAAATTTCATGGCAGTGGGGACCATCTGCAGTGATTTTAGAGGCCAAAAAATAAAGGCAGCCACTGTTTCCATTGTTTCCTCATCTATTTGCCATGAAGTAATGGTACCGGATGCCATGATCTTAGTTTTCTGAATGTTGAGCTTTAAGCCAACTTTTTCACTCTCCACTTTCACTTTCATCAAGAGGCTCTTTAGTTCTTTTCTACTTTCTGCCATAAGGGTGGTGTCATGTGCATATCTGAAGTTATTGATATTTCTCCCAACAAGATTGATTCCAGCTTGTTCTTCATCCCATCCAGTGTTTATAATGATGTACTCTACATATAATTTAAATAAGCAATGTGACAATATACAGCCTTGGCCTACTCCTTTTCCTATTTGGAACCAGTCTGTTGTTCCATGTCCAGTTCTAACTGTTGCTTCCTGACCTGCATACCGACTTCTCAAGAGGCAGATCAGGTGGTCTGGTATTCCCATCTCTTTCAGAATTTTCCACACTTTATTGGGATCCACACAGTCAAGGCTTTGCCATAGTCAGTAAAGCAGAAATAAATGTTTTTCTTGAACTCTCTTACATTTTCGATGATCCAGTGAATGTTGGCAATTTGATTTCTGATTCCTCTGTCTTTTCTAAAACCAGTTTGAACATCTGGAGGTTCACAGTTCACATATTGCTGAAGCCTGGCTTGGAAAATTTGAAGCATTACTTTGCTAGTGTATGAGATGAGTGCATTTGTGCAGTAGTTTGAGCATTCTTTGGCATTGTCTTTCTTAGGGATTGGAATAAAAATGACTTTTTCCAGTTCCATGGCCACTGCTGAGTTTTCCAAATTTGCTGGTGTATTGAGTGCAGCACTTTCACAGCATCACATTTTAGGATTCAGAAATAGCTCAACTGGAATTCCATCGCCTCCACT
>NW_011493217.1:10474-10862 GCF_000754665.1 Bison bison bison | reverse complement strand
TTCTGGCTTACTTCACTCTGTATAATAGGCTCCAGTTTCATCCACCTCATTAGAACTGATTCAAATGTATTCTTTTTAATGGCTGAATAATACTCCATTGTGTAGAAGGCTTTCTTATCTCTCCTTGTTATTCTTTGGAATCCTGCATTCACAAAGGTGTATCTTTCCTTTTCTCCTTTGCTTTTGGCTTCTCTTCTTTTCACAGCTATTTGTAAGGACTCCTTAGACAGCATTTTTGCCTTTCTTTTTCTTGGGGATGGTCTATTTGGGGATTTATCAGGCACTCTGTCTATCAGATCTAGTCCCTTAAATCTATTTCTCACTTTCACTGTATAATCATAAGGGATTTGATTTAGGTCATATCTGAATCGTCTAGTGGTTTTCCCCA
>NW_011493217.1:9360-10057 GCF_000754665.1 Bison bison bison | reverse complement strand
AAAAGATGAACTCCCCAGGTCAATAGATTCCCAATATGCTACTGGAGAAGAGCGTATAAATCATTCCAGAAAGAATGAAGAAGCTGAGTGAAAGCAAAAACAAGATCCAGTTGTGAATGTGTCTGGTGGTGGAAGTAAAGTCCAGTGCTATAAAGAACAATATTTCACAGAAGCATGAAATGTTAGATCCATGAATCAAGGTAAATTGGAATGTGGTCAAACAGGAGATGACAGGAATAAACATGGAGATTTTAGGAATCAGTGAACTAAAATGCACTGGCACAGATAAATTTAATTCAGATGACCATTATGTCTGCTACTGAGGGCAAGAATCCCTTAGAAGAAATGGAGTGGCCCTCACAGTCAACAAAAGAGTACTAAAGGCAGTGAAAGTGAAGTCATTCAGTCGTGTCTGACTCTTTGCAACCCCATAGACTGGGGCCTATCAGGCTCCAGGCAATTGTACTGGAGTGGATTGCCATTTCCTTCTCCAGGCCATCTTCCCAAACCAGGGCTTGAACCCAGGTCTCCTGCACTGTAGACAGACACTTTACCATCTGAGCCACCAGGGAAGTCATGCTCAGGTACAATATAAAAAATGACAAAATGTTCTCTGTTTGTTTCCAAGGCAAACCATTCACTGCACAGCAATTCAAGTCTATTTCCCAACCAATAACAGCAAAGAAGCTGAAGCTGA
>NW_011493217.1:6732-7154 GCF_000754665.1 Bison bison bison | reverse complement strand
TCAACCCTGAATATTCATTGGAAGGACTGATACTGAAGCTGAAGCTCCAATACTTTGGCCATCTGATGGGAAGAGATGACTCGTTAGAAAAGACCCTGTTGCTGGGAAAGATTGCAGCAGGAGGAGAAGGGGACAACAGAAAATGAGGTGTCATCACTGACTCGATGAACATGAATTGATCAAGCTTAGGGAGATGGTGAAGGACAAGGAGAACTGAGCGGCTGAAGAACAACAAATACTGTAAACCCTATGACAATAAGGGTAGTACCTGTCTTGTATGAGTTACAGGTTAGGAGTTTGTATTAAGCATAGCCTTGCACATGCATGCTAAGTTGCTTCAGTCATGTCTGACTCTTTGCAACCCTATGGAGTGTAGCCTGCCAGGCCCTTCTGTCTATGAGATTTTTGAGGCAAGAATACTG
>NW_011493217.1:5936-6632 GCF_000754665.1 Bison bison bison | reverse complement strand
GCCCCCATCCCTGTGGTGAGCCCCTGCCAATCCATGTGTCTACAGGAGACTCTCCAACACTAGCAGATAGTTTTAGTTCAGTCTCCTCTGGGGTCACTGATCCTTTTTTCTGGGTCTTGGTGCACACAAGATTTTGAACACAAATTTGTATTGAAATGTAGAAGTACATGCTAATAAACACTTCCAATTCATAAAAGGCTGAACAGACAGCATAAAAATGACTATACATAGTTGTTTATCAGCAAACAATTTTTTCTATAGTTCTTTCCAAGCTGCATCTAATGGGAGAACATTTTGTGAAGGACTTGTTTTTGTCTGGCTGTTTACTGTGTAAACTGATAAATATAATTTTACTATTGCAATGATGTAACTATTACTCATTAATACCATTATAGCATGGTCAACAGAAAAATAATAGAATTCTATTTTACCAAAACTACCATTTAATAGAAAAATCTGTAATCATATTTTAAAATTCAGATGCATATCAGAATTATCTTGGACTTTTTGGAAAAATACAAATGCCTAAGTGTTTTGTTTTGTTTTTTTCTTTTTTTCCAAAGCTCCAGGTATGTTTCTAAAAAGCAGTCATGTTTAAAAACAACTGGACTATATGATGATAATTTACTTTTATCTAGTTTATTTCACTTTTTCAGTTTCATATTAAGTGCTTCCATTTCAGTTAGTTTATGTTTT
>NW_011493217.1:5169-5836 GCF_000754665.1 Bison bison bison | reverse complement strand
GTGGATTGCCATTCCCTTCTCCAAGGGAATCTTCCTGACCCAGGGGTCAAACCCATGTTTCCTGAGCTTCCTGCACTGTAGGCAGATTCTTTACCACTTAGCTATCAGGAAAGCCAGTACATGCACATAATATGTGCTTAATAAATATTTGCTGAATGAATTAATAAATGATCAAACACATACATATATTTTTTCTGTATGGTCAATGCATAACTGGCAGGAAATGTTTTGGAGGTCCTGCTACCCTCTCTTGTAGATTTCCATTTCCCTTTGTACATGTTCTAATGCCTATGTGTCTCGTATGTTGTGAAAGTGAAGTAACAACCTCTTCATAATATTTTAAATCTCATTTTTTGTTGACTAGAAAGAAAAAAAAATATTACTACTTATTGAGCACTGACTAAATGTTTGTTACTTTGCAAATGCTTTGCCTATATCAACAATTTGAATCCTTTTAACATTTATATGTGAAATATATCACTTCCTCTCTTTTATGGAATTAAATAAAGATCCCATAGGAAATGGTATTTCTAGAATTTAAAGATTGACTTCAGAAATTGAACTCTTAACTGTTATAATATACGTCTCACTATGATATCATTTGACTTGCACAATGTCCCAGCACTTTTTGATAAACAATTGTTTTGTAATATCCTGGACCTCACAC
>NW_011493217.1:4087-5069 GCF_000754665.1 Bison bison bison | reverse complement strand
CGATCCTTGGGTTGGGAAGATCCCCTGGAGGAGGGCATGGCAACCCACTCTAGTATTCTTGCTTGGAGAATACCCATAGACAGAGGAGCCTGGTGGTCTCCAGTCCACTGGGTTGCAAAGAGTTGTACACGTCTGAGCATGCATACAATCACTACATACTATTCCATATAGTGATGCTAATATTATCTATATTTTTACTAATGAGAAAACTGAAAAAGAATTCTATCACCATCCTGATTGATAAAGTATAGTGTTTTTTTATATATATCTACATCTGTTCATACGTATCTAAAGCAAAACAGGTATCTTGAACTAATATTTGATATGAATCTTATTCCGTCTTGGAAGCAGACACCATTGTTATAAATCATATGTATTACTTAGTGTGACATGGTTACATAGGAATGTGCTGAACTATAAATCAATATTTAATTGTGTGATACAGAAGGTAAGTGTTATGACTTTATTAAATTAACATTTGCTAAGTGGAGCACACAGTGCCAGATGGTGAGCTACATCTCAGCAAAAGACCACAGTAGAAATTGAAATACAGAAACTGATTACTCATAAGTCCTGGAAGATATAAATGACATACCATAAGGAGCAACAAGAGGAAGTCAAGGCAGGGTGTAGGCAGAGAAAGAGGGCAGGACCTGGGGCACATGCCTTTATTAGAGTTCATGGATGGAATGCTTTGGAGTTCCTGGGATAAGACCAGATTGGTCAGTCTGAACCTCAAAAAGCAGGGTTTAGGTAGCTCCTTGGATCTTATTGAAGTGGCACATAAGGGGAAGGCTCTGAGAGGCTGGGGAAACTGTTGATTGCAAAGTTTGTTGGGGAAATCATATAAAGATACATGCACTTGAATGAGGGGGCTACTGTCCTTGTAAGGCCCCTGCAGACTGCTTGGCAAAACAAAATGGATACTGAAGCAGCAATACCATGAAGTGGCTTAGCTAAACTCTTGGCAGTATGTCATGCC
>NW_011493217.1:3454-3987 GCF_000754665.1 Bison bison bison | reverse complement strand
GAAAACAAATATGTTACAAAATTCAGAAAGGAAAGAGTGATTAGATTAGGCAAAGAGCTCCAGAACCAAGTAAACAAAGAATAAAACTATTTCCATAGCTACCAAGGTAAAGAAGAAACTAAAATTTTGTATGGACTATAGGAGCTAAACAAAATTTCAGAAATTTAATAATAAAAAATATATATACTTAAAGTGAACTTGAAGCAATAATATAAGAAAAAATTAGAAGTCTACACATTTATATAAGACCCTTAAATAGGAAAGGGATCAGTTATAACACAGATTGTGTGAGACAAAAACATTGGAGGAAATACAAAGTGGAAATTGACCTAGGAGGTACAAGAAGAGATACTACAGATGGGATTGGGCTCCCTCCCTGTTAGTTGTTTGGCCTGAGCTGACCCAGCCCTGGGGTCTACAGGCTCTATGGTAGGGTTAGTGGCAACCTCCAAGAGGACTTACACCAAGGAGGACCTTCCAGAACTGCTGCTGCCAGTGCCCCTGTCCCTGTGGTGAGCCCCTGCCAATCCATG
>NW_011493217.1:0-631 GCF_000754665.1 Bison bison bison | reverse complement strand
ACCACTTCCAATTTGCCTTGATTCATGGACCTGACATTCCAGGTTCCTATGCAATATAGCTCTTTACAGCATCAGACGTTGCTTCTATCACCAGTCACATCCACAGCTGGGTATTCTTTTTGCTTTGACTCCATCCCTTTATTCTTTCTGGAGTTATTTCTCGACTGATCTCCAGTAGCATATTGGACATCTACTGACCTGGGAAGTTTCTCTTTCAGTATCCTATCATGTGACCTTTTCATACTGTTCATGGGGTTCTCTAGGCAAGAATACTGAAATGATTTGTCATTCCCTTCTCCAGTGGACCACATTCTGTCAGATCTCTCCCCCATGACCATCCCATCTTGGGTTGCCCCACGAGCATGGCTTAGTCTCATTGAGTTAGACAAGTCTGTGGTCCTAGTGTGATTAGATTGACTAGTTTTCTGTGAGTATGGTTTCAGTGTGTCTGTTTTTTATTTTTTATTTTTTGTATGTGTTTTGAGGAAAACTATGATAATAAGATACACTAGATTTCTTCCTGTAATATAAATATTACACCATTTTGAAGCAACTAAATATTTTCTATTTGTTGTTTATAAAAAGTGACAATTTGCTGTTCTAAAGACTAAGGAATAAGTAAATTAAGTTC
>NW_011493216.1:15749-16123 GCF_000754665.1 Bison bison bison | reverse complement strand
CCACAATCCCCAATCCTTGTCTCCTAGCTTCTGCACATTTCAGGGTATGTGCATCCCTCTCTGGGGTGTGTATGACTGTGACAATGACTGTCTGATTCTCATTCCATTTAGGTTGCCATAGATCAGCTATTTCACTCTCAGCCTTAAATATTTCTATTCTGATCCAGATAATTGCACTGATGTGGGGATTGAACACCTACTTCAGCTCTTCCACCAACTGAGGGCACATCCAGTCCTACTAACATTCCTGTTTTTCCCCGTAGATCCTTCATCCTACCAATTTTTAGTGGTTCTATATATTAATTTCCACTGATCAAGTACTCTTGTCTGCTCTCAGCTGGTGTTCTGCAAGCACTTCTGTGTCTGAAGGTGTA